>NC_056621.1:16654908-16737408 GCF_018340385.1 Cyprinus carpio | reverse complement strand
AGAGCAAAGCCGATCCTCCCTATATGCAAAATACGCAAGCTCCATAAAGATGATTTAATTTTAGTTTAGTTTTTGAATTTGGCCAGTGGTTATGAAAACATGAACGATCACTTCTTTTAATGTGGTGCAATGTCGCCCTTTCTTCTTAAAAATCAGTCAAATCATGTAATGTGAATGTCGTACAGTCTTGCTCGAGATTAAAAAACGAGTTGAAAGCGTACCGAGCTGCAGAAGAGACATTGTTTCTCAAGTGCTTTCCACGAGCGCGATTCGCGACGGAGTGAAACACGGACAAACCCCCAGAAGTCTAGGACCGGCTCTGCTGCAGAGGATCCATTGCTGAGCAACTGATGTGATGCTAAATTTCTCCAAAACTGTTTTGATGAAGAAGTGAACTCATCTACATCTTGGATGACCTGAGGGTGAGTAAATTTTTATTTTTGGGTGAACTATTCCTTTAAAGCACAACTTACACTGGTGAGTTATTACAAAGCTACTGTCAAGGTAAGTGTCACTTGCACAAGAGATGCACTTTTTGTGTTATTTTGGTGATGAGAATGTCTGAGAGGAGTGAAGGGTGAGTTCATCACTCACGGCCTGTTCCTGACAGATCTGTGTGAGTCTCTCCAGCTGTTCCTCCCTCACAGCTTTGGTCTTCTCATACTGCTGGATCTCCAGCTCCATCTCCACCTTCACCTGCAGCACGTACGCTACAGAAGAGAAACCAAACAGCAGAGTAAAGTACAGGGTTTTATTTCTTTTGGTTGATCCTCTCAAATACTCACATCCTTTCTGAGCAAAGTTTGGGCTTGGCAAGTTTTTGTTTTTGTGAGTGTTATGTATTGTTATAGTTACATCTTAAAATTTTTTTTTTTGTAAATGTGTTAATATTACATTGAAATATTATTAGAACTTAAAATAACTGATTTCTATTTGATTATATTTTAAAATGTAATGTATTCCTGTGACCAAAGCTGAATTTTCAGCATCATTACTCCAGTCTTCAGTGTCACATGATCCTTCAGGAATCATTCTGATATGCTGATTTGCTGCTTAAGAAATGTATTATTATTATTTTTAGTGTTGAAAACAGTTGTGCTGCTTTATATTTTTCTAGAAACCATGACACATTTTTCTCCTCAGGATTTTTTGATGAAGAGAAATTTCAATAGATTCTTTTTTTTCTTCTTCTTTGGAAATAGATTTTGGAATCTGTCTTAAATTTCAGAATTTAAATTGTCATTGCTAAATGAATTTTCAGTGCTATTGTATATATAAAAATACCATGGTACTTGTATAACATTCTAATATCAATATTGCCCATGATACCATCACAATACGTCTAAAAAAAAAAAAAAAATCTAAAAATTACTCATAATAGTGAGACAGTTTTTAATTCTATTTAAAAATAAATAAATAAATAATAAAATAAATCAATAAAATATTTTATTTATATTATTTATGTATAAATAAATTAATAGAACATTATCATAATAGAATATTTATATTCAAATAACATTATCCAATTATTTGAACAGACTACATTTATTTGTAAAGACCACACAGAATACATTTAAATAAAAACACTGTAAAACAGCTGATCAAATGTTAACAGGTTTAACACACAGTGTGTAGCTTAAATTGTTTTCTGCAAACATTCAATGCCGCCAAATGCTAACATCACCTCCATCCACGCCTAAGCGGAGAGCCATAAACATATTCCACGAGCGTCGTGTGAGGTTGATTTCTCAGACTGTGCTGCTCTGCTCTCTGCTGTTGGCTCTTAATAAAGCCATAGCCACATGACCCCTCTTATCATCCTCTCACTCTTCATATCAATTACACTCTTCTCACACTGGTACCATCTGCCGACAGAACTCCCAGCATGCTTTGCTGCCTTACAGAGTGTTACTCAATACCACAGCATTCTCCGTACATTCAGTTTCAGGATTATGATATATTATTTTAAATAAATATTTTTTTAGATATATTTAGAGTTTTATCTATCTAAAATTGAGGTGAATTTTAATGGTCAGAAGTCTGCTATTTTATAGCTCAGTCCCTTAGGAATTGAAAAAAAAATGGCTAACTACTATAAAATTATATATACAATTAAAATAATAAAATAAAATTAATTAATGAAAATAATAAAAAATAATAAAATAAAATAAAATAAAGCACATCTCAGCAACTAACCCTCAGTAAATCTAAACCATGCGCTGGTGTCTTTTCTGAGTTCAGCACGGCGTGCTGCTGTGTACTTCATGGTACAACCACAGAGTGGCGTAGAACTGGATCAGACTGCGTGAGACTTGAGCTCATGAATGTTAATTGGTCAAATATCAGCTTTCGTTTCTCCTTCATTTCTCAGGGTTCAGATTATATGACTTCAGCATTCTACTGTTGTATCAAACACTGTGTACAGTGTAATGACCGTATTCAGCTTTTTTTTGTTTTGTTTTTTTGCCGACTGTGCACTCTCTCAAATTTAAATCTAGAGGTGTATGAACACACACGACAACATACGCAATTCTTACAGCTTGCACATAACAAACCATAAAGGAGAAGGGAAAGATAAGAGATATGTGCAAACAGACATGCAGAATAGACAAAAACGCAAGCACTAAGCAATATAAATGCAGATTTTACTAGAAAAGGCAGAGAAGATGGCATGCAAGCACTTCAGATTCATATTAAGCATCTCATTATTCATTATTCATATTAAAAGTATTTGTAAACTATAAAAAAGAACATAAAACTATTTATTGCAATTAAAATTTCACTAAATGGTCCAAGCTTTAACTTTTTTTCTATATGTAAATGACCTCTTTTATGCACACTGACGCCATATTCATGATTATTTGTGACATTAGTCTAAAACTATTGTTCTTGGTATATCATGATGTTGCATCAGTACTTTAGATTCTTGTATCCAGAGTAATTTTAGTTTTATTTATGTACTACCAAAGTTTTTATTAATATTTTGAAATAGCTTTTATTTTTTTATTTTAGTTCAAGTTTTAGTAAATGTTACGTGCTTTTGTCATTTTTTTTGGTCAAGCTTTATTATTATTTATTTTCTATCTACCTATTTATTTATTAAATTTTTTATATAGCTTTATTTTATTTCAGTTTAAGTAATTTTAGTACCGAAGCGACATTTCTAATTTTCATTGTACTATACTTTATTTCAGCTTTATTTTAATGACCAAAAACTGTTTTTAATAGTTTTATTTATCAATAGCAACACTGTTTGTACTGATGTATTTGATCTATTATGACGTTTCTATCAAACTGAGAGCTGGTTCTGTGATGTGTATTGGATCTCAGCACTGGGACAGTTGTTTGCTGTCATCGGCAGTGTTCCTGTAAGTGTGTCTGACGGCGCTGTGCTCAACAGCTCAATGATGTTTAGTGAGAATGAGGGTGACCTGCCCCAGCCATCGACCACGAATACACTAGCATAAACAGAACCTGTGCTGAGACATTATGGACAT
Organism: Cyprinus carpio; assembly: GCF_018340385.1. Lineage (NCBI taxonomy): Eukaryota > Metazoa > Chordata > Actinopteri > Cypriniformes > Cyprinidae > Cyprinus > Cyprinus carpio. The sequence continues at coordinate 16,733,911 of NC_056621.1, read as the reverse complement.
TATGCTCCTCTCTGCGCAGACAAAAGACTCTGAATCAATCTGAATTTTAATAAGACCAATGCTGGCAGCAGCAGCGCGTGTGAGACATCCATCAGAACTCACACTCATTGGGCCGGACAGGACAACAGCTAATAAATAAATTAATCAGCTGAATTAGCTAATGCTTTTACATTAACACTGTCTTTAAGTGTTTTAAAGGTCAAATATATTTACATTTAATAAATAGATAAAACCATTATATATATATATAAATATATATATATATAAACAGAGTTGGGTATAATGCATTACCGCATTCTAATTACTTTTCCTGGTAACGCAGTAATGTAACGCATTACATTTTAAATTTATGTAATCTGTTTACAGTTACTAATGTCTCCTCTGTGTCTCTCCATATAACTGTATGCAGCGCATGCTCTTCTGTATCATCCGCGCCACAACGATGCGCTGTTTTAATTTTAAATCAAAGCTAAATACAAGTAGAAACAGACACAGAGGAGACTGTTGACAAAGGAATTATTGAATAAAGTTGTTATTTTTGTTTTCTTCGCTTACATAAAGTGTTCCCGTCGCTTCATATAATCCAGATTGCACGTCTGAAGGCAGACGGAGTATTCTGACGATGACTTTCATACCTTTTATGGACCTTGACACTGTTATTTACTTGAGAGTCTATGGGACAGTCACAGGCCTCCCGGTTTTCATCCAAAATATCTTACATTGTGTTCCGAAGACGAACAAAGCTTTTACGGGTTTGGAACGACATGGGGGTAAGTGATTAATGACAAAAATTTCATTTTGCCATGGAGTTTCCCTTTAAGTTACAAATATATAAATATATACAAATATATAAATGCAGCCTTGATGAGCATAAGAAACTCCTTTAAAGACATTAAAAATCATTCTGATCCCAAACTTTTGAACGGTAGTGTATATATTATTTTTTAAAAAGACAGTGTGAGTAAAGATTGTGCGAGAAAGCGTGAGAATGGTGTGTTACCGTCAATGATCCTCTTGACTCTCCAGATGCGGAGGGTGATGATGAGGCTGATGGCGTCCCAGGGGCTGCTGGGGCCGTTAGCCACCGTGGAGGCCACCATTGGGGCCAGAGAGAGTACAATCACAGCACCGTCAAATACCTAATTAAACAACATCAACAACAACAACAAACGATCATATGTCTTTCAGCTTGTAACAAGTAAAAGTGTATTTAATACTATGAGCTGTTACATACCTGGAAATGCTCAACTTAATAACATACCATACTAACTATAATTAGTTTAATACATTTGAAATAATTTTAAAATGTATGTATTATTTGATAAATTATCAAGGCCAGTTTACACCATGAAAAAAAAATAATCCATGCAAAAGTAATTGCAACTTTTTCCTTATATTTCTGACTTTTTTCTTGCAGTTGAGTTTATATTTCACAATTCTGAATAATCTCTAATCTCTAATTCTGACTTTTCTGTTGCAATTATGAGTTTATTTCTCACACTCCTCAGAACTGCAAGATATAAACTCAAAATTGCAAGATATAAAGGAAAAACATTGCAATTGTGAGTTCTAAACTTGCAACTTTGAGAAAAGTCAGAATTTTACGATAAAAAGTCACAATTACGTTTATTTTTTATTCTGTGTCCCAGAATTCAGAAAATAAACCCCACAAAATTTCAATTCTGTTTATATCTTCCATTTTCCTCAGAAAAACAAATGTGAAATAAAAAGCTGCATTACCTGTTACTTTTTATTTATTTATTTGGTGGACATGAATAAATATTTTCTATACATACACTATTTATTATAAATTATAAATATATTTATTATTTTAACCATTATTTCTATTATACAAAACTCATATATGTTTGAGTGTGTGCGCCCATATATATATATATATATATATATATATATATATATAATATATATATATATATATATATATATATATATATATATATATATATATATATACATACACACTGCCATTCAAAAGTTTGGGATTAGTGAGATTTTTAATGTTTTCTAACAGAGTCTCTTTATGCTCATCAAGGCTGATTTTATTTGATCAAAAATGCAGAAAAAAAACAGTAATATTGTGAGATATTATTGCAATTTCTAATACTGGTTTCCTATTTTAATATACTTTAATTGTGTAATAAATTTTTCTGTGATGCAGCACTGAATTTTCTTCATTACTCCAGTCTTTAGTGTCACATGATCATTTAGAAATCATTCATGCTGCATTTATTATCAGTGTTGAAACTGTTGTGCTGCTTAATCTGTTTGTATACTTTTTTCTTTGATTCTTTGATGAATAAAAAGTTAAAAAGAACAGCATTTCTTTAAAATAGAAAATTTCTAACAATATAAGTCTTTACTATCACTTTTTATCCATTTAACACATCGTTGCTAAATAGAAGTATTTATAATAAAAAAAAAGACAAAATTTACTGACTCCAAACTCTTGAACAGTAGTGTATATTGTAACACGCAATTTATATTTTGAATAAACACTGTTTTTTATTTTTATTCATCAAAGTTTCCTGAAAAAAGTATCACATGTCTCAAAAAATATTAAGCAGCACAACTGTTTCCATCACTGATGATTAATTTATGCATTTAGCAGACGCTTTTATCCAAAGCGACTTACAGTGCATTTAGGCTATCGATTTTTACCTATCATGTGTTCCCGGGGAATCGAACCCCCTACCTTGCACTTGTTAACGCAATGCTCTACCACTTGAGCTACAGGAACATGATAAATCAGCATATTAAAATGATTTCTGAAGGATCATGTGACACTGAAGATTGTAGTAATGATGCTCAAAATTCAACATGGCTTCACAGAAATAAATTATATTTTAAAGTATATTAAAATAGAAAACTGTTATTTTAAATTGCAATTATATTTCACAATATTACAGTTTTTTGTCAATATTTTTTATCAAATAAATGCAGCCTTGTTGAGCATAAGAAACCTCTTTAAAAAAAATACAAATCTTACTAATCCCAAAATTTTGAACGACAGTGCATGTATATATATATATATATATAATACTTATTTTGTATTATTTGAGTGTGTGTGTGCACCTTAAAATAATCAGTGCATGCTCTTTAAAAACATTTATATCAGGCAGACATGACAAAAAAAGCAATATTTATTATTAAATGAGAGGGTGTGGTCGATAAATCTAAACAGCCAATCACAGTGCAGTCAGCAAAGGATCCTGGCCTGCTCAGGCAGCAATGTGACATTGAGAGTGTGTCACTGCGCCAGAGAGAGACTCATCCTTCATTAAGTTTCAAGGACTCTGTTTCCCCCCGTACTAATGGGACCCCGGGGAGCTTACCTCAACTTTGTTCTCTATATAATCCCAAATCCCGAGCACCACAATCCTAAAGACAGTCTGGGAGAGGAAGAGAGAGCATATAAGTGGAAAGACCAACAGAAAGAAATAGAAAAGAAGCAGATTAATGAAAATCACTGATCAGATTCCTGATGCTTCAGCACACTGCATTCTGGGAAATCGTCCACAAGAAAACAACAGAGCGCGTTTAGTGAAAGGCAAGAGAGAAGCCTTGGGCAAAAAAAAAAACATTACTTTTCCAGCGCCCCACGAACAGCAAATGTAAATAATGAGCTTGCAGGGAAAATGTGTACGTAGGGTAATTCAAAATCTAAGTGATATCGAGATGTGGCAGCAACAGAATTCACCTCCATTTGGTGGCGAAATAACCTCCGCAAAACCCATTTCCAAGCCGAATCATTTTTTTCTTTCATCTCGTCTCAGAATGCAGCTCATAATTTATCAGTGACCTGCAATATGTATTCATAAACTCGCAAGCGGGCGAGATCTCATCGAAGCACTCGAAGGAGACGCTGTTTTAGTGGCTGCTGACTCAGGTGGCACACGCTAGTCTTTTTATCGCTTTCTATCACTACTTCGCTCTCTAAAACATGTGCCGCTGAAACCTTCCCGTCTCTTGAGCCTTTATCGACCAGCAAAACGCAAGCTGAAGGAAAAAAATGCAAGTCTGCTTTAAAAGAGCCAGAGACAAATGCAACTGGATCTGAAGAAATGGGAATCAATAGAAGTCAGCAGCACGTGTCAGAACACACACACACACACTTTGAAAGTACAGTAACAGCACTACGTGAAACTGCTTTTTCTTGGGTTCAATTAAGATACCCCTACAGCATAAACATTCAGACGAGACCTTACATCAAATACTTCCAAACGTCCCGCAGTGGCACCATTAATTTGAAACCTACTTTATCGACAGTTGTAAAAAAGGCTATTTCTAGTAAGCCTGGTGGCTCTGTGTAAATCATGATTGTCTCAGACTCAGCATCTTAGCTGTTTTAGTGGCCTGTGACCTTTAAACATGCACTTTTAATGCTGACACGTTGCTCTTTTACAGCTTTGTTATCTTTCATTTGAATATTAACAAAAGTCTTAGATGTTTCTCTGAAAATTACATCTCAGATAACTTCGTTTTGGAAGAATGATGAGAAATGCTTAATGAGAAATGTATTTGAGCAAAAATAGAAAGAAAAAAAAGAAAAGCTGTATACTTCAGTGACTGACACTCACCTCAGTGAAGAACACGGACAGGATGACCAGGCTGATCCAGTGGATGATACAGGCGAACTGGAACGCATTATTAACTGTGGACACAATTCAAAGAGATTCTGCTTTTACTTCATGTAAAAAATCTGATTATAATACAGTCTAATGTAAAGCACTGAAGATTCTCAAAACACACACAACTTAAAGGTCTGGGGTAAAGATTTAAAAGAAATGAATACTTTTGTTTAGCAGTGATGCATTAAAGTGATTCTGTAGCAAGTCGATGTGTTTGTGCATGCAAAATATCCATATTTAAAACTTTATAAACTACACAAACGCATCAGTTCGCTACAGGAGGCCTTTATTCACCCCCTGGAGATGTGTGAGGCACTTTTTATTATGGATGGATGAGCTTTATTGGACTTCTTTGGGACTGTTGAAAAATAACATCTACTCAAAGTTTGGAAGAGTCAGGACATTTTTAAAAATAACTCTGACTGTATTCGTCTGAAAGAATAAAGTCATATCACTTTATTCTATCCCTTTATGTAGAGAGAGTAAAGACAAACTTTTTTTATTCCAAATAAATGCAGCATATTAAAATGATTTCTGAAGGATCATGCATCACTTAAGACTGGAGTAATGATGCTGAAAATTCAGCTTTGCATCACAGGAATAAATTATATTTTAAAATATACTGAAATATATAAAAAAAATAATTCTAATGAAATTTCGCTATTATTTATTTATTTTAATTATTTTTTTTTATTTTATTTATTTTTTTATCAAATGAATGCAGCCTTGGTGAGCATAAGATACTTGTATCCAAACTTTTGAATCATACTGTATTTAGTGTTGAGAAGTTCAATTCATTTTAGCGAATCGGTTCATTTGAATAAATATATCAAAACAACTCACTTCATTTCACTACTGTTTTAGAAGTGTCTGTGTGCCATTTTACCATTCATTTCTGAAAAATCTTGTATAAAAAGTTCACCATAAAACAGTGTTCAAAATTCAATTTGTAGGGCAGAACTTGATTTTATACATCACATGTACCATTTTTTAATTAGAATAACTGGCACAATCATCCACAATAAGACCAGGAACATATTAAAAAAGTGAAAAGGCTAAACTTTAATTTAATTTTGGCTGTTACGGCTTGGTAATACTATGTTTTTGATTTTACTACAATTTCCAAGCACTTTGCAAATAATAAATCATTATTATACTCTTTTAAACTGTTGACAAATCAGACATATTAAAACACATAGAAACTTTCACCAGAACAGGACATTTCACAAATTATTTATGTATATATTTACTGTAGATAATACATTAGAAACCTCACATAATAGTAAGCTATTTGATTAGGCATTACATAAAAATCCAATAAAAATTTCTTCCTCAGAATTATTCCCATATGAAACTCCTTCTTACAGGAACTTTTCAAGAGGGAAGCCAAATTTCCTACTACGTGTGCCGCATCCGTGTCGCAAACTGAGGACAGCGGCTGCTCAATCTCATTATGGCAGCCACCCGAACTGAAAGCATTAGGCATTTGTGATATGATATTCCACCCATCCGCGTCCTGCATCTGTCTATTTATCCGCTCTATTACGGTGCAAGAGATCTACTGCATTCAGTTATCACCCCCTCCACACGCCGCCAATCTCCTGGCCCATATGTCTTAGTTTGCTCTGTTCACTGATCTGTCCATCAGTCCATTCATCTCCCTCAATCCCTCCTTCCATTAATCTCGCCGGCCGGTTGCTGTCCTGCACTCCTCCACTGCTCCCATCCGCCCCCCCCCTCCATCTGTCTATCAGGACTGTGTAAAGGCCAGAGAAGACAGAGAGATATAGGCTGACTTATGCCTCTGTCATCTCACACATTTCTCTCTTTAGTGTGCACTCATCTGCACACTGAGCCGTAATTTTTCACCGTTGCTTGTGTGAATGGCAGACTCCGGTCAGATTTACAATAGGCTCTTATGAGAAATGAAAATGCCCAGGCAAATAGCAAATAACGCTCACAATGTGTTTATTGAGAATAATCTCCACAGAGAAGATTCTTCTTCAGGGAATCAGAAACATACAATGTGACAATGAGTTCAAAACAAATGTCTCCTATGGGTCATTTCTTTCCAGTGAATCAAAAAGCAGAATGACTCTTATGAGTGTAGTACAGTGTACTCGAAATCTGAATCTTTTATGCAGTAAGTGGCACTGTCTGATATGTCAGAGCATGTGTACTAACAACTAGATAGTAAATCCTCATTCTGACCTCAGATTGGCTTCTAAAGTGATCTGAAGCCCTTTTAATACTCACATTGTAGGAGCTTAGTATCAATGAGCAGTTCCACAGTCAGTAAGAGCACCACCAAGATGACACAGGCCACCAGGAAACAGTTGAAGCCGGCACTCAGCAAACACACCTGCCACAGAGCTGCTCTCCTCCCGCAGCACGGCTTCAGCCAGTTAGACCTGCAGATCAAATACAGTGACAGATATAGAAAGAGAGAGAAAATGAACTATTTCTGAACTACAAAACCACAAACACAAGAAAACTGAAGTGTACATTCACACATATGGCCAACAACACATAAGAAATAGAGGTTTACTTCACTTCAGTTTCAACTTGTACATACAAGTTTACTTTTATTTGTAAAAGTAAAAATAAACTTAGTTACAAAGGTAAACTTGTTTATAAAGTTAAACATACATACAAGTTTGCTTTTATTTGTACACAAACCCTTTCCAAAAAGTAGTATACTTCAAGTTTATTTTAATAAGTATACTTAAGTAAAGTTCAAGTATATTTTTAAGTATACTTTATGTAGCAAGTATACAAATATCAGTGTTCTAGTAGTATACTTGTAAGTGTACTGTTTCAATACTCCTTGGGACTAAATTGGCCCACTTTCTAGTATATAAAAGTATACTTTTAAGCATACTTTAAGTATAACAGTAGCAAACTTTGAGTACACAACTAGTTTACCTCTATGTTTGTAGTTTGTACTGCAATTATACTAAATGTGATCTTGTAGGTATACTGATAGTTCACTAATTAAATACTTTGTACACTTTGAAGTATAGTTTCAGTAAACTACTAGTTTAGTAGCTTTATACTGCAAGTATACTCATAAGTTTTCTTTAAGTGAACTTTACATCATACTTTAAGTATACTACTATGTCCCTATTTAGGTTTTAATTTGTATACATTTTGTTATATGAATATCTGAACATACAAAACATAAAAAGAAAGAACAGGGTATCTGCATGTAAACAAAAACATTTTATTTTAGCTTCATGCATTCTTTTTTTTAAACACTTTCATGTGGGTAAGTTTCATAAAAAATAAATAAAAAATGAACAAAAAAAGAAAAAAGACCATTTTGAATAATCCAAAAAAAGCTGACAATCCAAAGACTATGAATTGAATCAGATGAATGATAATCAAAACGTAGAAGGAGTCAATCAACACCCCAAAGCTTGACTGTCAAATATTTTATTACCTCTTCATCGGTCAACATTTTATTCCATAACGTTACAGTTTTGATCCTTTTTCACGTTTGGTCATGTCACTTTTACTTTTGTTCAAATTTACTTTTATGATGGTGTTAGATACATCTAAATATAATAAATTGTTAAAAATACAAACTATTTTATTTTATTAAAAGTAAAATACTTTTTTCTTTTATTCACTTGTAAAACTTTTACTTGTAAAAGTAAAAACAAACTTATTCACAAACAAAGGCAAACTTGTACAGTAAAGGTAAACTTTTGTACATACCAGTTTGCTTCTTTTTTGTTCTTTTTATTTTAGTGTACTTTTAGTTTTACATACAAGTTTGCTTATATTTGTTCATAAAATTTTACTTCTACACATTCATAAAAGTTCATTTTCACAAACAAGTTTGCTTCTGTTTTTACTAGTTTACGTCTACTTTGACAATCAAGTTAACTTCTACAAACAAGATAACATCTACTGTTCTTAAATTATGCTTATAATAACTACAATAACCCCAAACCTGTAAAATTAGAGATTTATTTATTATTATCATGAGATATTCTTAGGTTTTTAAGCATCTGTAAGTTTGTTCTTTACATATAGCTACTTCATATGGACTACTTTAATGGCGCCTTCATGGCCTTCATTTTTGGAGCTCATCAGCCCCAGGTCCCACTCACTTTCATTTTATGTAAAGGAGCTGCCAAAAATTCACTTGATTAGTTGCAATTGCTTATAGCCCTCAGTTTAATTGTGTTTTTCAAATTTTGTTAGGCAGTAAACCTTTCAGTGGATGCTCTTGTGAGTGTGACTCACTTTGATTAATCACATTTTCTCACTATCTCTGTCTCCCTCTCTCTCTTCCTCACTCCTCTAAAAGCAGATTAATTGAATTGCCCAGCTGAGGGGTCTTATTCCCTCTTGCTTTTTCTGTGCTCCTCTCACTCTCCCTTCCTGACTCTCATATCATCTAATGCTATTCCACTGCCACGGGCTGATCTCAGACCTGGGGGCATGACCTCGGACGTGGACTCATCAATTTATCATTAAAAACAACATCAATGTGCTTTTTCTGTTCTATAAGAAAGCGCACCGCACCAACATGTGGCACAGTACACTTCAGATGTCCCAAGTTTGAGTCCAGGCTCATGGACCCAATCCCATCCCCCCACCCCTCTCTCTTTCTGTCAACTTACTGTCCTATCGAAATAAAGGCAAAAAATAAATAAATAAATAAACAGTAGGCAGTATACAATAGAAATATGTTAGTATTCCATTCAAACTTTGCCCAGCCCTTACCAAAAATAAGTATACTTTAAGTTTGTTTTATTAAGTATACTTAAGTAAAGTTCAAGTATATTTTTAAGTATAGGCCTGCTTTATGTAGTAAGTATACAAATATAAGTGTACTAGTAGTATACTTGTAAGTGTATTATTTCAATACTCCTTGGGACTAAATTGGCCCACTTTCTAGTATATAAAAGTATACTTTAAATATAACAGTAGTACACTTTGAGTAAAACTTTTACACTAAAAGTGAACTTAAAGGTATACTGATAGCTTACTAATTAGATACTTGTAGCATTTTTAGTACACTTTGAAGTATAGTCTCAGTAAACTAATACTTTAGTAGTTTTATACTGCAAGTATACTCGTAAGTTCTTTAAGTGAACTTTACATCATACTTTAAGTATACTACTACAGTATGTCCCTATTTAAGAATTTGTATATATTTTGTTATATGAATATCTGAACATACAAAACATCAAAAGAAAGAACAGGGTATCTGCTTGTAAACAAAAACATTTTATTCTAGCTTTATGCATTCTTTTTCATAAACATTTGAATTCTGTACAGAAGATGTGTATTAGCGCCCCCTACTGTATAACAATGAAAACATTCTCGGAGCACAAGTAGGCTATAGCTCAAATAAATTTAAACGTATACTTAAATGTCATTTTAAGTATATTTCTGAGAACTACATAAAGCACATTTCTGAGAAGTACATAAAAAGTAGACTGAAAGTATACTTTCCTATTTTTTATTTTAAAAGAAGTATACTAATAGCACACTTGAATAAACTTCTTTTTCGTAAGGGAGGTTATCACTGTTACAGAGCCAAAACCGGAATCCAGGAATCCATTACAATTCCACACTATTCTGGCACCATGCTGGCACCAAGTATGCTCTCTTTTATCTCTTTTTTTCTTGCTGAAGTGTTGGAACTCAAGCATTTGCGCACTATTTTCCAGACTGAGCTCCAAGCCCGTGCTGTGCGTCCCGGGCTCCTACTCTTGGGAGCGGATTCTGATCTTGGCTGCATGGGAAAGACGATCAGTGTGGCCAGACTGACCTCAGCCTGTGGCTCTCTGAGTTGCATCCATAGACACACACAAACACAAGTACAAACACGTATACACAATAAACGTTTGTAGAGTAAAGATTACACTTATAATATGGGGTCATTAAGATGATTGCTTAACAGCATGGCCGCGGCTTCACTTGATCAGATGGACTATATATGCACGCTTTGGGCTTCGCCCTCGTGCGGTTTGAGCAGGAAGGGCAGATCAGACATGGAATCTGTTTGCTTGGCTGAGCACTGGTGTCTTATAATACCACCTTCACAATCCGTAACTTTACGCCCTCCTAAAAAACTCCAAGTCCCCTGATGGCTTGACAACACTGAGTTCTGATCAGCACATACTGCATTTCATTATAATTTGATTAAAATCTTATTTCATGTTGACATTACATATTGTGCAGGTTGACCCTTTCATCAAACATACATTACATTATTTTACACATACTACATGCAAGTATACTGTTATTAAGTACAATAACAATGTTGTTGATTAAATATTTGTACATTTTCTCATATAAAGTTAGTGAAACTCATCACCACTTATTGCCAACCTCTTCAGAAGTTTTTTATGCAGTTACTAAATTGTTAAAAGTGGTTCTAGGGTGTTGCTAAGGTATACTGGGATGTTGAAAGGGAATTGTTAGGATATTCAAAGTGGCTGCAAAAGCTAGGCAAATTCTAAGGTTGTCTAGTGGATGTGATTTACAAAAGAGGAACTTCACAAGAAAATGACTGTTTGCTAGAGTGTTCTGGATGGTTGCAAAGGTGTTGGTAAGGGAATGCTAATTTGTTTTGGGGTTGTTGCTAGAGTGTTCAGGGAGGTATAGGACATTTTTAAGGTGTTCTGAGTGGTCGCTAAGACCTAAGGTTGGTATGTGTTTGGGTGTGGCTAAGGTGTTTTGAGTGGTTACCAGGGCATAGCTACATGCTTGCTAAGTTGTTTAAATTTATATTTTGTCATGTAACAGTTTTTATCCTTAGCAACTCACAAATGAGGAATTTCAAAAGCAATTTGTTGGTTGCTTGGGCATTGTTAGGATGTTCTGTATGGTTGTTAACAGTGTTGGGAGTAACACGTTACAAAAGTAATGCATTACAGTAACAGATTACTTTTTGCTGTAACGCAGTAGTGTAAAGCATTACTAATCATTTTTCAGTAATATTTTACTCGGAACATGTTCAGTAAAGCTTGCATTATAACACACTTTTAGCCCAAAATGTAATTGTTCAAAAAAAAAAAAAAAAAAAAAAAAAAACCGGCAAGACCGCGAGAATCAAAAATGCCTTAAGCAAGTTCTATATTTCCTGTTCGTGGTCAGTCAATAGTCACGTGTGGTGTCCAAGTTTGTAAATAAAGACTAAACGACAACTTCAGATATTTTTGTTTAGTGATTTATTATTTCATTCATCTCCCTCTCGCTGGTGGAACCGTAGAACTTTGAATTGTGTGACATCGTCCAGTGAAGGCATGTTTAGGGCGGGTTTTACGGGAGTGCCGCGAGGCTACTGGCCCAACAGTGGAAACTCGGCATGATTTCGGCCTCTGGGCCCGAGGTCCGAGGCTATTAGCCCCGCACGGCTCGCTGTAAGCCCCAGGTCGCCCTGGCCAGAGGAAAAGCGGATAATGGGTGAAGATGGCAGAAGACTGTACATGCGCGAGATGGAAGTATGCGCATCTTGTTATGGCATTAGAGTTTACATACAGTCCTGTTGTGTCTAATATGAATAGACCCAAGCTATTCACAGATATTGGCAGATAGTCACTTTACCTCTACCATACTTTTAACAGATTTGGATCATTTGTGATTCTGGATGTCATCCTTTCTTGCATTGTCCTGAGCCTTCACTTTCCCAATTATAAGCGACATTGTTAGTAGCCTGGATAGCCCATAGTCCAGGGATAGGCAACTCCGGTCCTGGAGGGCCACTATCCTGCAGAGTTTTGCTTCAGCCCTCATAAAAACTCACCTGCCTGTATCTATCTAGTAATCCCGAAAACACTGATTGCCTTGTTCAGGTGTGTTTAATTAGGGTTGGAGCTAAACTCTGCAGGACAGTGGCCCTCCAGGACCGAAGTTGCCTATCCCTGCCATAGTCATTATGCTACACCATATCTCCCTCTTCTGGATGTAAAATGCTCTGCAGTACATTTTGTCATTTTAAAATGAAGGGTTAGTTCACCCAAAAATGTTAGCCTGTGCTTTATTCACCCTCGAAGCATCCAAGGTGTATATGACTTGCTTCTTTCAGACGAATCCAGTCGGAGTTATATTAAAAATTGTCGTGGCTATTCCAAACTCTGTTATTGCAGTCAGCGAGTGTTGCAGTTGAACAGTCCACAAGTCATCAAATAAAGTGCGCACATCCATAATAAAACATGCTTCACACGGGGGTGAATAAAGGCCTCCCGTAGCAAATCCATGTGTTTTGTAATATCCATATTTCAAATGTAATAAATACTTTTCTCTCACTTCTGGTATCTGTCATAGGTGGAACAGCGGATGACGCAGCATGTATGCACAGTGCACACGCCTCTGAGAAATGCTAGTGTTGCAAGTTTAATTATAGGAGCAAAGGAAGCAAAGTTTCCTTACTTTAGCAAGGGAAAACCAGTCTTCTCTTGGCTTATATTGAAATCCTCCAACATTTTTCTTTGCATATCTTTGGTTTGTACTTCTAATTCATGACCGGCGTTTTGTTTAGTTCTCTCTCCGTGTTTGTCACTAATCACACAACGCATACGCGCTGCGTCATCCGCCGGTACGGCTTCCGTGTATGACAGATGGCAGAAGTGATAGAAAAGAGTTTATTACGTTTTAAATATGGATATTTTTCTTACAAATACACATGGATTCACTACAGGAGGCCTTTATTCACCCCCCGGATCCGTGGGAAGCACCATTTTTATTACGGATGTGTGCGCTTTATTTGACGATTTGTGGACTGTTCAACTGCAACACCCACTGACTGCAATGATAGAGCTTGGAATAGCCAGGACAAATTTTAATATATCTCCGACTGGATTCGTCTGAAATAAGAAAGTCATATACACCTAGGATGCTTGTTCTGTAGCTACTTTGGTAAAAGTAACTCAAAAGTAATACAGGAGTCATGTAATGCATTACAATTCTGAGACAGTAATATTGTAAGGTAAGGAATTACTTTTAAATAACAGTAACAAGTAATCTTTAATGTATTGCAGTTTGGAAGTAACTTGCACAGCACTGGTTGTTAAGGTGTTGCTAGGTGGCTAGTACATTTATATTTAGACTTTTTACAGAGGCATTGCTATGGTTGTTCTAGATGTTCGCCAAGGTGTTGCTAGGTGGCTGCTCGGGAGTTCTGGATGGCATTGCTGGATGGTTGCCCAGGTGTTGCTAAGTGGCTTCTAAGGTGCTATGTATGGTTGCCAAGGTGTTGCTAGGTGTCTGCTAGGGTGATCTGAATGGTTACCAAGGTGTTGCTAGGTGGCTGCTCGGGAATTCTGGATAGTTGGCAAGGTGTTGCTAGCTTGCTGCTAGGGTGCTCTGGATGGTTGCCAAGGTGTTGCTAGGTGGCTGCTCTGGAGTTCTGGATGGCATTGCTGGATGGCTGCCAAGGTGTTTTTCTAAGTGGCTGCTAAGGAGTTATGGATAGTTGGCAAGGCATTACTAGTTGATGCTTAGGTGCTTTGGGTGGTTGCCAGGGCATTGCTAGGCAATTTCTAAGGTTTTCTTGGTGGTCACTAAAGGGTTGATATTTGCTAGGGTGTGGCTAAGGTATTGTGGTTTTGCTAGTTTGTTTACATTTATATGTAGCCATTTAGTAGGCATTTTTAGGGTATATCTCAAGCAAATAGTTGGTTGCTAGGGCTCAGCTACAATTCTGGATGGTTGCAAAGACATTGCTAGAGTGGTCAAGGTCAGTGATTCCCAACTTTTTGTCCTTGAAGCCCCCCTCCTTACATATAAGAAAACCTGAGCCATCTAGTACTGTAGCCCGGTGGAGACTGAGACTGATTTGCCACACTTCTCACATTTGTTGTGCGCATGCTCCCATCTACTGCATTGTAAAAATGTGAATGTTTAGAGATCACATACTGAATCAAAGATGTTATTTTCAGCTGGTCTTGATCAGCGACCAATTGTTTGGAGCATTTCTAGACACTAGGGGTTGAATGAAGTCGACATTTATGTGATGAAAATCGAGTTGATGTTGACTAGTCACTGATGACAACACTAATGAACAAATAAGCCTGAACCTCTGAGCTGAGAATACCTTGTGCCTGATGTACGACCTACTGTCTGTAGCCTATGTGTATGCGTTACAATACAGCAGCACATTAGATTAACTTACCTGTACAATAAGCTGTTTAAAACATACATTCAACTGTGTACTTTTGAGCATCCAGACGGTATAATCACACGTCTTGTGTTGCGCTTTCGGTATATGGATTTATTTGTCATTTGCACTGTTTGGAAACAGAGCGTAAATGTGGATTTCACAGATTTCTGATCCTGTTGCGCCCTCTATATGACGAGTGACTAGTTGACATCAAGCTTAAAGTGTCATGGCAGAGCATTAAAGTTGACTTTTCAAATAGTCTGTGCTATCCCTACTAGAAACTACCTATGAAAAAGTTTGCATCCATATTTGACACTGGGGATCCTGTAAGGGAAGTGTGGACCCAAGAATAGGAACTGCTGTTCTAGGTTGCTAGGTCGATGTTTACAAGTCAAAAAAGTGCACCCCATTTCTTTATCATATTCTGACCTCTAGATATGGCCTGGGTCCCTCCTTCAGTGTAAGTGTATGTCTTTCTGGAGCTTAGATAGATGTCTTTACAAAATCTAATTCAACAATCCAACAAGCCTAGTGACAGAAGGAGAGTGATTATTTGGGATTTACGGGTAATAAATAATGAGGACTAGAAGAATGTACATATGAAGGTCTTTCTGCTTCCAGAATTGAGCAGTAAAACAGCACACAGCACACTGACTGATTTATCGAGGGGTGCAGGGAGGTTAATGCTAACGCTAACACCAACACTCCTAAGGTGTGTCTCTGTGGAAGAAAATGTGCCATAGAGTAGAGTGGGCACCAAAAGGCTATCTTATCTTTCCACATATTTAGGAGGTGACATTTTAAAATGGGGGTGCGTTTAAAATAGCATGCTACCATACTACTCATACTTGGAGTAGGGGGGGAGGAGTACAGTATGGCTGGAATAATAGGTGCATTTTATAATCGCATACTGGGTTGTTAGTATATTTGATGAGTTACGAACCTCGTGACTGTTAAAAAAGTATGTTCTGTACAGTACTTCAGAATTTCAGCGGGTCATCCAGATACTTTTTGTCTACTGTTTTATGAATACTATGAATTCAGACATACTTCTCTTTTCATGCATTGTTTTCCACCTACTATATTGTAGGGAACTAGGCATATTTAGATGCAGGGTCTGTATCCCAAAATGCTCGAATTGACCTTCTATTTCTAAAAGTGGTCAGTATCCTTATGCTTTCCATCTGAATAGCTGAACATTTGTATCATTGTGCAGTGAAATAACATATGGTATTGCAGTTCTGGCTGTAGCTACATTAGTCCGGAAGGTCAGGATAAACAAAGTGGGAGACTGTCGGACCAGGAGCCGTGGTAAAACATGCCGATGGCTGGAGGTTGTTATTTTATGCTGAGCGAGCAGCAGCTAGTCAAACTCAAACCCCAACCCGTGACCTGTATTAGAGTAATGGATGAATGATTCTGAGGTGGGAAAGTTCAACACAAACTTCAGCACAAAATGCCGCTGTGTAAGAAGGACACCGGCTCTCTCCAGTTCCAGAGTGGAGCTATAGAGGGTGATTTGATCTCTTTCACCTTCCCTCCACCGAATCCTGCTGAGGTCACAGAGGAGCCTGATCCTGGGTCATATGAGAACGAGACATGCCCTTACTGGCTCAGACCACAGTCTGTCAAACTAGAGGTGAGGGCTAAACATTCAGCACGTGTAGACAAGTCAGTGACATAACATAAAGAAAAAGACTAGTGATGCACTGAAATTTTGGCAACTGGAAATATAGCAGCAAAAAAATATTTTCAGTTTTTGCCAAAATAGTTTTGGAGGAACGGAATCATTGACTGAAACAGTGACATTTAATTAATGCTTCCCCTATGACACATTTTGATGCTGTCTCTATGTCATGCACACAGGTAACATGTAAACAATAACTTGCAAAACATATCAGCAGTGTGGATGCACTTCATTGGGACTAAAAATTATGCTAAAGCAGAAGGTAATTTTTTTGGACTCTTTTGACCCGAGTTTGAGTCCTGGCATGTAATCCTTTCCCGGTCCCGGTTCGGGCTGAAATATCAAGAGGTAGCTCCTGAGCCGATGTTGGCCAAATGGGTGCCCTAAGCAGATTTGTATTGTTGTGCCCCCTCCCTCAAATAATATGACAGTAAAAAAAAAAAAAATAGGGGTCAAAAGAGAACTTTAATAAAATATAAAAGTAAATAAATAAATAGTAATTAAATGTTATTATTTATAATTAGAATAATATTATAAATACCTATGGCTATGATTTTATTAATACAGCTGTCTGATTGATTTTATTGTGGTAAATTTTATAGAAATATTTTTAACATTGATAAATTTTTGTTTATTTTGTTTAACGTGTTGTGATGTTCTTTTTTTTTGTTGAAGAAATGATAGAGGCTGTAGCATTTTTATTGCAAAAAGGTGGCCAAAAATTAAAGATTTAGTGGATATTTGAATTACGTGTTTGGTCAATATTAAACAAGGATTTGATCCTCCTGTAAGTGTAACAATAGCAATTACCAGGCCTTTGGTGCCCTTTGAAGGCATTTGTAATAATATGTAATGTACATAAATTGTTTATTTTGTATTACATTATGCATTTTAGCAGTGTATTTTTAATTAACCAATCATTATTGCCGCATTGTTTTTATATAATGCATTTTAAGTTAAGGAAAATAAAATATTAAGGCAGATGCATTGGTGGTGGTGAAATTATTACTGACATTAAACACATTATTAATGTCAACAGCCCAAAAAGTTTCACAGGATTATGAACGCAAGTTACCTTAAAGTGATACAAAGTAGATTTTTAAGACATTTGTATTTTGTATAGCCGAAGAAGTTTCAGATGTTTATAGGTCAGGGTCAGCCGATGGCCGATATGTGCTGCCGATTTTTAGGGCCGATATCTTGAAGTTTTCCCCCTCATTTGCATGCTAAAATGTCACACTAATAATAAGTGGATGCACAACATTTCTAAACTTATTATCATTTATTGAGCACTGACTTGAACCATCTCTCGAATCTTAATTTTGTGCACTGCACGGTATTACAAATAAAAAAAAATTATCTAAAGTTAACCAAAACAAATCAATAAACTGACCAAGTATTAAATATATAAAACAGGTTATTTAATAATATATATAAAAAGTCAATCATTTACATAAAAGTTTTAGAGCATTTATCAAGCAGAATTTTTCAAGTTTGTTGGAACATAAATGTAAACTTAAATATACATTTAAATAAAAGAAATAAAATTTTATAAATAAAAATCAATTAAACTGAAAAATATAAAAAATAATATATATAAAAAATAAATAATAGTAGTGGTGCAAACACACTAGCAACCAGCAACATTTGTGTTTGGTATAAATGACACAGAACATCTAAAGTGCATTCTAATTTCAAACTTACATCGCAGTCTGTTCATTATTAAGATTAAGTACAGTCAAGCAAACATATAAAAGGTTACACTGGTCACTTCAAATAGACCGTAGTATACTGGTCCACTCTGCTGTTATGCCAAGGATGTTTTTTCTCATGTGACGAGGATGATCTTTTCCGTCTAGTTTACATTAAAAAAAAAATAAAAATATTATAGTTTAACATTCAGATACATTGCGAATATGGAAACATTTGGATATGTGCAGAACGAGACGTGAGCAACAACCTCCAAATACATCGAGCCAACCCGCGCGCGCGCTCGTCTGCACGCACGTCACGATCTAATGCACTGTACATGCCGGATTTTTTTAAAACAAATAGGCCGACCGGAATGCAAAAATTCAAAATCAAACATTTTGCAGAACATGACCAAATAAAGTACTGGTAATTAATACTCGCATAAAATGTTTAATGTGAAAAAAGCGGTTTACTGACTGCGCAGCACAGCCACATGCGCCACAGGTTATGGTTGGGATTAATTTTATTTTTAATTCTATAGTGTCATTTGAAAACATTGCAATTGCGATTTAAAATACAACAACGAGCACCACGAAACCATTTAAAGAGGCGCATTCAGCGGTCTCCTTGACGAAAAACAGTCAACAAAGTAAAATGATCTCAAATGTACAGCGCGCTCTCTTCATTTTATCAAATGATCATAATCACATATTCATTTTACAGTCCTGCTACTAGCATTTTATTCAGACTAAAACCCCTTTAATTCGGGTGAGAAAGCTTTTTTTCCGAGTGGCTTTTGCACGTAATAATACCACCGCTGCAGATGCATTTTGCAGCATTAAGCTTATTCATTGATTGTTAATTTAACAGAGTGAAATTCTCTGACTACCTTTATCTCCCAGGACTGTTGTTGAATCTTCCAAAAGTTTTGGCTTGGGGTCCTTCACATGCGGCAGCAGCACTTTCCACCGCACCAATAACACGGGGCTGCCCGCCGACGTGCCTGAATTTAAATCGGTGCTACTAAACATGGATATCAGCAGATGCCGATATAGTAAAAAATTACAAATATCGGCCCGATATATCGGCCGACCGATATATCGGTCGACCTCTAATGGTTATGATATATATTTGGCTTTTTTTTGATTTTATTCGTGCCGGACTGCTGATGTCTTTTACCGGGCAAGGTGTGAAGCGTCGTGAATGTGGGAATGGCGTGTCATGTATGCTTACCCTGCTGCCTACTGCATTCAAAGTAGGGCTGCCCTCGACTAAGGATTTTTCTGGTGGGCTAGTAGCCATTAATTTTAAGCATTAAACCATTTAAATCATTATAATGAGCCTTTAATTGCCTACATAGCTTAATAAGCGCTCAAGCATATGCATAAAGCCTGCCACAGTGCACCGGCAGAAGTAATGATTATGAATGTATCAGGGGAAAACAGTAAGGAGGCTGCATTAACATTTTAATAATTTGATTAACTAGTGCTTTCTTTGTTTTTGGCTCAAGAGATGAAGTAGTGATGCGCCTGTATGCATGTTTCATATGGATTACATAATTGGAGAATATTTGTTTTCCATTTGAATTGGTTCATTTGAAAGTAGACATTTCACTCTCTATACAGTATATTTTTAATGTCTGTAAGGCAAAGATATACACAGAGTTTTGTGCTCAAGTTCACGGAGACCTAGACGGCAGAAAGCGCATCCTGTTTGCTTTCATTATTTCACAAAAGCGCAATGTTTTGTTGTTATTGTGAGTGCACACAAATAAATGAAAGATATATCACTCTTATCTGTATGAACAAAATGTAAAGGCCATGTAAAGTTGCTAATACTTACATATTTCATATGATAAGCCAAAAAAAAAAAAAAAAGATAAAGAAATAATGTTGATGGTCCCCTTTGTATTTCATAGTATTTTTCTTCCATACTATGGTCTGTCTGGTTAACTGTTCATCAACTGTTTGGTTACCTTTTTTTTTAAAGATATATTATTTTGTTTTAGGTTTGGAACAACCTGAGAGTATGTAAATGATGACATAATTTTTATTTTTCAGTGAACTATGCCTTTAAGAGACTTACTGACCATGACACCTGTGATATTATTTTTTTCCAGTTTTATTTTTTATCTGCATTTTGGTTGCATAACATGACTTTGATTTGCTGGGTGTGGGCGGGGGGTCCTTTTTCAAATGTTATTGAAGAGTGAAGCAGTTTTGCTAAAATCTAGGAGTCTGATATTTGTGCCAAAATACTTTAATTTTCTTAGACTATCATCTCGACATGCCTGAATAGAGATTTAAAGAACACAAATGACTTTCAAATATTTAAGTACCAAACAATAATGTAGACACATACATTCCCAAACATGAAATGCTAATTTGCACTTTAGCTAACCCCGTGCATACATCGTACAGTGGAAGAAGCAGGGAGGAAATGCATGTGCTGGAGAGTGGACAGGTTTATAGAGACATCAGTATCAGCACTACGTGAGACGCAGAAGAGACAGATTGAACCGCAGCAAACAGCCGACTGGAGAGGGCTGAATTATACCATGAAACTGATCGATCGTGAACTGGAGAAATGTGCTGTCATACATGCCTCTTGGTCAAAAACTGATTCTCTCGCTCCTGCTCTTGCTCCAGGAGAAAAATGAACAGGAAAGAAAACTTTGAGGCTCTATTCTAAACTCTAGAGGTGCCTTGCTGTCTACATACTGACGTTGCTGTCCTAACCAAAATAGAACTTAAAAACGACTGAATTGAAAGTTTCTTCACAGGCAACAGTCATTTGTGTACACCACACAGTCATGCTTCTCATGTCACATGCAAGAGAGTGTCAAGGTTGATTACAAGAGTTGGTCATAAACAGTGTTGCCAAGTCTATGGTTTTCCTGCGGAATTGGACTACTTTTAACACTACTGTCGTGGGTTGTTTTTCATGTCTGTGGGTTGAAGATACCCCAATAACGTGATATTTAGGGTTTTTTTTGATGTTTTTGGGTTGGGATAATAAAATAATGTTATGTTTTTTTATTGCCGGAATGCGATTTTTACTGGGGGACCCCCCTCGAAATGCCATTGGGCTAGTTTTGAGTAGCAATTGGAGCGGGTTTTGCTGTGAAAACCTGGTCACCCTGGTCATAAGCACAATATTCTAAAAAGTATAAAAAGAAATGCAAAATATTAAGTGAATTAGTGCAGTTTTATTAGAAGGTACTACTTTTATCAACACTTTTTGGTATTAAATAAAAAAAGAGAGCAGGGATGCATAACATATTTTTTTTAATTGTCTGTCAATAATGTCAATTTACTTTAATGCTTATTTTCCCAATTTGTATAACAAATTTAATTTAATAACACTGTTAAATGTAATCTTCAGCAAATCTCAAAATAAATATGTTTTTTTTTTAAATCTTAAAATGAATATTTTCTAAATAAAATATAAAATGTAATCTAAAATTTTTAAATGACATTTTTTTATATTTAAAAATATTTATTGGTTGCTGACAATAAAAAAAATATTTTACAAAATTATAATATTTTAAAAATATGTAAATATATTTTATATATTTTAATTTATTTATTAGTAATTTATTATTGATTAGTAATCAGCTATACAACTAAAATACTATAGTACAGAAATAATTTAACAATATTTTAATATTTTAATCAGTTAAAAGCTATATATATATATATATATATATATATATATATATATATATATATATATACAAAATCATAATTATTATTTTCCTCAATTCCTTTCAGTATTTCATGTGAACATTTTAACAGAAATTGTTGCAAATAATGCATTCTGGAATTGCCTTTGTGAAGGATACATAAAGTAGCCTTAGAATTAAGCCAAAGACAGCATAAATTGACTGATGTAATATATTGTATGATTGTACAACTTTTTAAATAGGATGAAAGGCAACATGTTTTATTGTTCATTTTAAGAGGATTTTTCAAAAATCAATACTGTAAATGTCATTTGCTTTTATATTATGTTTTATATTTGCTTTAAATGATAACATTTATACATCAGCAGTACCTCTTCTTCATGAAATAAATGCTCTGCCAAAATAAATATGATTTAGCTTGAACCTGGACAGAATCCGTATATAAACTCATACAGTATAATTACCCATGACTTACAAAGCACTGACGAAAAACACAAGGAAGGCAGCAGATGGAGCGGCCAAGCATATGTTCACATGGACACGTACACCGCGGCTTCACTAGAAGCTTAACGGTCAGCGAGTCTCCGGCACCAAGAGGTTGAGGAGGCATCAAGTTGGTCTCTGAGGAAATCACTTTTAGAAAAAGCAATCAAGGGGCACAAAGCTGTACCACAAGCGCCTTCAAGCCTCCACATAAATCACCCTCACTTGCGGTTGCATTAACGGCATCATGTTACCGGCCTCAGTAAACTTCAGCGAGGGTCTTGGCTTTTAGAGAACAAATAAAGGGCAAACAAAAACAAAGAACGAAGCCGCAAATCTTCACCAGAACCGATCAGTGTTTTGACAGATATCTCAATTGCATGTCACTCTCAAAAACCCCATCACATTAGTAATGCAACCCTGTTGATTCTAGAAAACATTATTGGCATGAGCCAGTGAAAAATAGTCTGCCTGCAGTGGCTTGATCTAAGCCATTATGTTCCTTGATAGGCATCATTTTTAAAAAGGAAACTTACAGCAATCACAAAAAATAAAAAAATAAATAAACGTATGAAATAACATAATAATCACACAGCATACATAAGATATTTCCAAGAGCAATAATCACAATCTATTAAGTGCAGCCAAGGCTTTTTAACCTGCTCTTTGGGGTCTAATAATGGTATGGTTATATGGTTTCATCATATAGATTCACATTCGCTGATGCAGAAATGGAAAGAAAATTGTAAACTAGAGAAATTTTGGGCATGGAAGCCTGTTTCAGCATTAGAGGGGGGAAAAAATGCTTACTGTGCCTTAATTTTTCTGAATTGTAATTATATCTAAGAATTGGGACTTATTTCTCATAAACTGTTCTCACAATCGATACATTTCTTGTCTTTCTGTTTTAGAACAAGACTTTAAGTCTTACAATGGTGCCTTCATTTCTTATAGTTGTAGCTTTATATCTCAGAAAATGATAGACTTAGTTTACCCAAAGATGAAAATGACCCCATGATTTACTCATTTTTGGACTTCAAATTCTCAGCCCCCATTCACTGCCATTATAAAGCTATTAAGTTGCAATTGGAAGTTTTTGGATATATCTCTGATTGTATATATGTCTGATTGAAGTAATATACACCTAAGATGGCTTGAGGATGAGTAAATCATGGGGTAATTTTTCATTTTTGGGTGAAGTCTCACAAATGTGACTTCATTTCTTTTATTTGTGGCTTTTTATCTCAGAATGTGAAAAATAAACCTCAAAATTCCTTTTATTTGTAGCTTTTTATGTAAGAATGTGACTTTGAATCTAACAATAATAACTTTATGTTATAAATAGAACAACTGCGACTTCATTTCTTGTAACTGTGACTTTATATATCAGAATATGACTTTAAATCTCACAATTGTTCTATTATTTCTTATAGTTGTTTTATATCTTAGAATATGACTATATACCAAGATTCTGACTTTAAATATTACAATTACGACTTTATTTCTTGTAATTGTGGCTTTATATCTTAAAATGTAACTGTATCTCATGAATCTATACACAATCTCACAATTGTGACTTAATTTCTTGTAATTGTGTCTCTATTTTTAAATGCAACTTAATATCTCACAATTGCGACTCTATCTCATAATGCAACTTTATTTCTCAGAAGTGTGCCATTATCTCACAATTGAGATCAACCAAGAGCTGGAAGGTAATAGCCTTAGATAACTCATCAGAACAACCTCTTTTTTGCCATCATATGCCACATAAAGTATTTAATGAGTAAATGTATAGTAATATATTTTTACATAAAAAATATGCCATGATTACTTTGTGATTGCTAATGTGTTTTAGAGTGTTTTGGTATAAGGTATAAATTATGCATAATTCATACCCATAATACAAATGTCAAGGGACAAGTTAGACATTGAAAGTTGAATATTTATGTTTAGGGGTGTTCTCATTCCTGTCCCGAAGTATGAGCAATAGCAAATAAATCCTCAACTTCTAGTACAGCTCCAAACTCCAAGGTCCCTCAGACTTCAAGGTTGGCAAACTACCCCCAAATAATGATAAAATGCCCAATAAAGAAGCCTCAAATGAATAATAATGCATACTAATTCTTTCTGAGCTGTCTTTTGAGAATTGTCTGATTTTATTTGCAGGTTCTGGGTCAAAAGCAAATAGGACAGACTGATTTCCAGTGACCGCTGCGAATGTCAAAAGTTGCATGCTGATCTAAGACACGCTTCTCTTACATTCGCTGCTTTTAAATGTAATAGTAAAGGGAGCGGCTGGTCTCAGATCAGCAGGAAAGAGCATGCTCCACTGACAATGTCAGACAAAGAGCAAGCAAGCAAAAGCTAAAAACAATTGTCACAGCCAGCAGCCAAACCTCAGCACTTCAGGAAAGGGATAGAGAAGATAAAATACAAAAACAACAACAAAGCTAAGCATAAAATATCTGCTGAATCTCTGAGAGACTCTTTATTTGAACAGCACACTATTAATCTCCTAAAAGTTATGAGGATGTCACACTTCAGTGCTAAATTCGTTTATCTGAATATTATTTCAGTCTTTAAATTGTAGCTTAAGATCTTAAAAATTAGATTATATTAAAAATAAAAATATGGCATTTAACAGATAAAATATGTATAATACATTAATTTAAAAATAAATAGTCAAAGGGCAAAATCTAAAAGAATAAACATTAATTTATGAAATAATATAACATTACAAAAAAATATCTAATTAATTCAATTTTTTAAAAGTCAAAAGGTTTTAGGTTAATTGAATGGATTTCATTTGTTGGTCAACAAAAAGTAAAGAATATAACAAATGTCATAAACAAAAAGTTAGCAAATCATGCCTTTTTTTGCATTACTGTAGCAAAAACAAATCCCTCAATACTCCAGGGAGCGATAGAATTAATTTTCCAAAATAAATAAATAAATACGCTAATTAATCAATTAATTAAAAATGCTAAATAGTTTATAAACAAAATAAATGTTGTAATGTGTTGGTAGGCTGCCCATATTTTTTAGTTTATGCACTAGATTTGTACATTTTTGTGAAAATCAAATAGGGATGTAACGATTAACTGTGAACCGGTTGAAAATTGATTCAAATATGTGACGATTTAAATCAGTTGAGATGCTAAACAAATCGTGATTCAATTAAGGGTAAGAGTTTATATGAAACTTACTGTCTTTAGAAAAGTTTAGGATGGTATTTTTTATTTTCATCTTGCCATAAAGCTGCTTTGTTTACAGCGGTAACCAAGGAAACGCTTTAAGCGCCACCTGCTGGCAGAGAGTGAATCTGCGTCTCGTTCAGCTCGTCTGCTGTTTCTGTTTCATGCAGATATTTTTATGTATAGTTTTACAAAACCGAAGTCAAATCTTTATGTTTTTGCCTTAAATGTCGAAATTATACAATCTAATTTAAATGAAAAACTGCTCATGTTGCATGTATGCAGCATCTTTGTTTGGATCATGATTAAAATGCTGTGGTTGCCTCTAATTTTAAATGGAAAGAGCACAGACAACGCTTTATTTTGTTTATGTGAAGAGATGTATTTGTGTTACTTATTTATTTGATTTGGGGCTTGCTTTAAAATTTAGTTTTGTTATTTACATTTACATTTTATTAAAATTTTGTTATTTAGCAGACGCTTTTATCCAAAGCTACTTACAAAAGAGGACAATAGAAGCAATCAAAACCAACAAAAGAGCAATAATATGTAAATTAGTATATTATTATAGTGTTACATTTCAATTTCACAAACAAACGCATCATTTTGTCCAAGCAATAATAAAAGGACACATTTAATTTATAATTTGTCTTAAATCTCATTTTGTAAAAAACAAAACAAAAAAACATGAATCGAATCGAATCGTGAATCAAATCATGACTTGAGTGAATCGTTACATCCCTAAAATCAAAATGTACAAATCTAGTTCATAAATTAAACTAAAAAATATGGGCAGCCTACCAACACATTACACATTTTATTATTATTATTCTTCTAAACTATTTTGCACTTAATATCATATAATTTCCCATCCTTTGTGATAAAAAAACAAAGACCAAGTGCATTAAAATAGGAAATCATAATAAGATTTTTATTATTATCCAGTTTTTCCTCAGTCAAGTATCTTTTGTTATGAAAAACATAGAAGAAAGCATGAATATTTTGGGCAGTCCACCTGCACACCACCCTTCTGTTCCGGTCAGGAAGCACTAGTGCCAGCACATGCTAATACATTGGATGTCTTGCCCCTGCACTGAGACTGCCAGCTCTGCAAAAGCCCCCTGAAGTTCACAACTACAACCAATCCGTCCACGTGCAGCCCACCAGTGAGTGTGCTAGACTACATGATCGCTTTCACATCTGCTGTGGTGTTTGTTAAGATCAAAGAGTCTGTCATGTAGATCAAGACAAGGTGTTAGATGTTCTAGAGTCAGTTTTAGTTTAATTACAAAATGAATACTTTTATTTGGCAGGAATGCATTGAATTGACCAAAAGTGTCAGCAAAGACATTTCTAACGTTACAAAATATTTCAATTTCAAATAAATGTTCTTTTAAACTTTCTCATTATCAAATGAAAAAAACAAAACAAACAAAAGTAAAACAGCATAACTGTTTTTGGCATTGATAATAATAATAAAAAAAAGTGCTTCTTGAACAGCAAATCAGCATATTAGAATGATTTTTGAAGGATCATGTGAATAAACTCATTTTAACCTATGTGACCCTGGAGCACAAAACCAGTCTTAAGTCGCTGGGGTATATTTTTAACAAAAAAACTTTGTTTGGGTCAAAATTATCGATTTTTCTTTTATGCCAAAAATCATTAGGATATTAAGTAAAGATCATGTTCCATGAAGATATTTGTAAATTTCCTACCGTAAATATATCAAAACTTAATTTTTGCCTGATCTTCTTAATGCTGAATAAAGCAAATCTGCAGGACCAGACAGTTTTAGCAATGTGGCCTGAGAAAGTCAGCTGATCATCAATCATAACTCCAAGGTTTCTGGCTGTTTTTGAAGGAGTTATGGTTGATGTGCCTAACTTGATGGTGAAATTGTGTTGAAATGATGGGTTTGCTGGAACCACAAGCAGTTCTGTCTTGGGAAGGTTAAGTTGAAGGTGATGGTCCTTCATCCAGCAAGAAATGTCTGTTAGACAAGCTGAGATGTGAGCAGCTACCGTTGGATCATCAGGATGGAATAAGCGGTAGAGTTGAGTGTCATCAGCATAGCAGTGGTATGAAAAGCCATGTTTCTGAATGACAGAACCTAATGATGCCATGTAGACAGAGAAGAGAAGTGGTCCAA
The DNA here is from genome assembly GCF_018340385.1 of Cyprinus carpio. Classification (NCBI taxonomy): domain Eukaryota; kingdom Metazoa; phylum Chordata; class Actinopteri; order Cypriniformes; family Cyprinidae; genus Cyprinus; species Cyprinus carpio. The sequence continues at coordinate 16,706,243 of NC_056621.1, read as the reverse complement.
AAACTGAGCCCTGAGGCATCCATACATCAATGGGAAGCTTATTTATTCAGCTTTCAGATGATGTATAAATCTTACTTTCGAAAAATTTACACTTAAGACCACAAAACTTAAGGTTTTGTGATCCAGGGTCAAATATATTCAAACAGAAAACAGTTATTGTACATTGTAAAAAATATTTTGCAGTATTACTGTTTTTACTGTATTTGTGCTTAAATAAATGCAGCCATTAAAACTTGTGCTGTTTTAAAGCCTGCCCATAAAATTCAAGCCATTTTATATCTTTTTTTAATAAGCCAATTAGAGTCCAAATGCTGGTGCTTTAACTATGAAGAGATGCACATATCTGTATTAAATGTCTTATCTTACCTTCAAATGCGACAATAATCCAATCAAATATTACATCTCAAGGACCATGTCTACATTGAATATAATAACGATACACAAAATCATTACAAATATTTCTTTCTCTAAATAGAAAACTAGAAATAAAGAAATAATGAACATTTCTTTGAAACTGCAAAAGCAGTAATGTAAGCCATGCATTATTTAAATACTAATATTGTTTTGCATTCACTAAAGTTTCGGGATAATAAATGAGCTGTCGTTGTGGCATGTTTCTATTCTTAGCTTAGGCTTAAACTGACATCAAACCATGCAAATATATCCTGTCTATCATTAAGTACATGCTTCAGATGTGAGTCACACCAGAAACACGACCTGTGACGTGAATGTGCTCTCGCTTTCTCTACTGACAGTTACGGGAGACAGACACAAAGCTGTTGACATGCTGGTGGGGTGAAACTTGACTGAGCTTTCTATGGACATGTTTTGTAGATAATATAACTCAGCAAATCTGATGGAAAGTATCCTTGACAGAAAGCATGTCCTAACAGAAAATATAACTGACAGAAATCCCAGAAAGTGCAAAGTTTTTGTTTTTTCACGACATGTATTTTGGCTGCTAAGTCACAGTACATTGTAGTGTTGGGCGATATGGTTATTTTTCAGATCGTCATGTCGTCAGCCCGTGAGATCGACGATACACGATATTATCGTGCATGAGTGGAGCAAGAGAGAGACTCTTTGTTCTTGTTATAGCATAACTATTTGGTGTTTTAAACTGCAGGGGTGTGCGAGAGTGAGCCTATGGAAGCACCAGTAATCGAAATAATATACTTTCAAACATACTGATAAACTAGCATGTTAAATATAAAAATACTGTATTTAAAACAGCTAGTTCATATATAGTCGGACGCAACTGTCATATCGCGCATCCTGTGACAAATTTGCCGCATCTGTGCATGGAAGTTATCAGTCTAAATGTTCTGCAAAATCAGTCAACGGTGAAAATCAATAGTTTTATTTAAAGTCCAAGAGTTTAACACTAATATTGGACATAAACGAACATGTTAAATATAAAGTATTCAAAACAGGTAAGTTCATATATTTGGAGTAAAGTTCAATTGAATGGATGCATCAGTCAAACAACGCTCCGGACCGTGCGCCCCATGACGAGCCCGAAGTAAAAAATGTCAAGAAACCAACTAAAATAAAACAATTGACATAAAAATTCGTCTGTAGGTTACATATTTGGATTACGAAAATTGTATGTAAACTTTGATAAAACGCGAAACTGCTGTACAATGTGATACAATCACAGCCAATCAAAACATATTTCAATTTGGACTAATAAGCTATAAATAAACTGTACTTGTGTTAGCTTTTAACACTTAAAATGTTAAAACAAATGACGTTAACAAAACTTGGTGTGTAGTTTGCATATTTGGATTTTGAAGAATTAGTACCAAGTGTCAACTTGACAAGGCCAAACTTCTGTGTGATGTGGTTAAATCACAGAGAATTAAAACATGTTTAATTGTGAAATAATGCAATGAGCTGACATAAACCGAAAGAAAATTGTACTTTAATAGCTTTTATCACTTAAAAAATGTTCTAGATACTACACCTAACATAAAATTAACATATAAAAGTCTAGCGTGAATTACGAAAGCTCATAAAAAAGCATGAACTTTTAGAAAATGAAACTGCTGTGTGATTTGATACAATCACAGACAATCAGAACATATTTTATTTCTGACTAATGCTACGGAACAACTTTTTATCACTTAAAATATTCTAGATACCACACCTAACATAACACAAATGACGTTAACAAAACTTAAAAAAAGTGAAAGTGATAGTGACGTGACATACAGCCATGTATGGTGATCCATACTCAGAATTAGCAACGCTTAGAATGTAATTTACATGTTTGGGTTGCAAAAAAATTAATACCATGCATAAACTTGAGAATGTAAAACTGCTGTGCCATTTGATTCAATCACAGACAATCATAACATCAAAATAAAGTGAGAGCAAATTCTACTTTTAAGCTTTTGTCACTTAAAATGGTTGTAGATAGCACACTTAACATATAATAAATGAAATCAACAAAACTTAGAATGAAGTTTACATATTTGGTTATGAAAACTGAAAAAAAAAAAAAAAAAAAAAAACACAAAAACTGCTGTGTGATGTGATTAAATTAATGCAATGGGACAGCATAAACCAAAAGAAAATTGTACTTGTAAGTTACAGTTTTTTATCAATTAAAATTGTTCTACATTTCACATGTAAAATTAAACCAATGATGTTTACATATTTGGATTGTGAAAAATGTTTACTATTCTTAAACTTAAAAATGTGAAACTGCTGTGCAATGTGATTTAATCACAGACAATCATAACATCTAATTTTGGACAAATGCGATGCCAAAATAAACCAAAAGAAAATTGTACTTGTAAGAAACGTTTTTATCGCTTAAAATTGTTCTAGATAGCGCTCTTAAAATATAACAAATGAAATAACAAAACTTAAAATGTAGTTTACATGTTTGGATTGCAAAAACGTCCAAATATGAAAAAAATATGTTGAAAATAAACTTTGAGAAAACACAAAAATGTTGTGCAATGTGATTTAATCACAGACAATCAGAACATATTTCAACATTAACAACAAAAACAAAAATTACTTGTAAGTTATAGCTTTTAACACCTAAAATTGCTCTAGATGCCACATGTAAAATAAAACAAAAATGTAAACAAAACTTGCTGGGTAGTTTACATATTTGGATTGTGAAAAATTGATAGTATGCTTAAACTTGAAAATGCAAAGCTTCTTGTGCGACAAACATAACATTTAATTTTAGAATAATGTGTTAGAGCGACAAACCAAAAGAAAACCGTACTTGTGAGTAATAATATGTTTTATCACTTAAAAATGTTATAGATACCAAATCTAAATTTAAAGTAATACATATAAAATAATACAAATACACTTAAAATCATACAAATGACGTTATTTTTCTTAGTCATTACTTTTGCTGGTGCATAGGCTATATATTAAAGCCTCATTATGATTTTAGTTTCCTCCAAGTATATATTTAATTAATTAAATTAAATTATTATATATAATATAATATAAAATCTTTAGTCGGGGACAGCCTTCCTTTGGATTGGTAAAAATTATTACCATGCTTAAACGTGAAATGTTTATGAAAACAGAGTAAAAACACAAAAAGGCGTATTAAAAAACAACGTCACACAACCTCTTCATGTTTTTACAGTGTCACATAGCTGGGCTGTAATCATAGCAAGGGACAGTTATGTGTCACACCTGACTGTGTCACCTGACGAAGCGAATCATGAGAGACAGAACGCTCTGTGCTGGCATCTCAGAAACACACGTACGCAATCACACACTCGAGAGTTTGTACGGACCATCTGTCTCACACTCACACACACACAGGCGTGGCTTGTGGACAGTGTGATGGCTGCCATAATTAAGCTTATGGTGTTTGTCAACTTTCCCTGCATGTAGCAGAGCATCGCACAGTGGCCGTCCACGGTGAGTCACGCTACCCAGACGGGACGGCAGCGTCGACTGCCAAAAACCCAGTCAGCGCCATAGAGGTCTGGGTGCTCCACACTCCCAGCATGCAGTGCGGCTGCCAGATGATTTTTAAAGCCACATTTGCACACGACCCACTGAGGAACACAAATACACCCACTGAAAGCTGGCATTTAAAAATATGGTGAGAAGTAGTCAAGAATCCAACCTCCTGCGGTAAACATCCGGCATTTGAAAACAAATGGGAGATGCAGTAGGAGAGATTTGAAAATTAAACTGACACATTACGACACTGGTCTTTGCACTTGTCATGTCCAAAAAAATGGCTGAACTGTAATTGGTCCCTTTAAATGTTGTTCAAGCGGCAGAGCAGTCCAGACTTTGCGCTGATAATCATAAGTCTGACTCTGTGAGACTGGAGTTACACAAGCAGAAAAAAATGTTGATCTAAAAATCTAAAAAATGATGCAACAGGATGATATGGATCACAAAGGCATGCTAGTCAAAACTAAAAAAATGCTACGAATGACAGAAATGCATCCATTTATTGAAAAGCGTAACGGTTTTGAAAGCTAAAATTATTTGGTCAAAACAATTTATGGATTTCTGTCTGTCTCAGGATAGTGTAATTGTGCAGTAAAACTCAAAGATTATATGTTTTTTTCTCTCTCGATTTGAGTTTCCATTTGAAATCTTAAAAATAAATATAAAATATCAAGCCAAAAATATTTCTCAGTGGTTTAAGGGTTTATTTTTAACTGCAACACAATACGCAAACCAACTTGAACTATATAGTTGTGCATTATGAATCATTTCAGCATGGCAACATATTATAAACAAATTCCTTTAATGTACTACTTTATGTCAGATGATTGCCATCTCGGCTATTTTAGATACTGCTAGTATTGTTTATAAGACATGCTGGGGCTTATTTTTACCTCACCCCTGCCAAGCATTAAATGAATTCCAGAAATTCCAGTTAAAAGTCAGTATCGTTGATGTAAGTGAGAGTATGCTGTTCTTCCTGATTTTTTGGATATCTGAATATTTCTTTCCCAGCCTGGCGTATGTTTCGACAGAATCCTTTATCCGATGATAACTGAAAGTGGCACTGTGACAAGAGCGCTAACAAAGAGAGACTGGCAGAAAGTTACGTTTGAGTAGCACAGAACTAAGAAAGGGTTGTTAATTTGATCTATCAGAAATTATTAATTTTAGACTAAAATTTAGAATTATGCCTCTGCTTTTAATATAATCATGTTTTTCAAATGATTAGTTCTAGCCTGTGTACATACTTAGAAAAAATTGTTAATAGTGACACATTAATATTTATAATAGTTATAATAATTGAAATTTGGGGACATTCCATAATATGGGTGTACTGAAAAAAAAATGCAATTTTCACTCAGAGGAACAAAAAACTAAATTAAATTAAATTAAATTGTTTTTTATTTTTAATATATTTTTAATTAATTAAATATATTTTTTTATTTTATTTTTTTCTTTATGGGTGCACTGAAAAACATTGGTGAGAAACTACTAAGTAGTTAAAATAAAAAATAAACAGCAATTAACACAACACAACATTTTGAAGTATAAAATCTGAAAATAGCCTTTTTCTATTGTAACATTTTAATTTTTTGTGTGTGTTCAAAAGGACAAAAAACTGTTCACAAAGAGTCTAAATGTCTTTATTCACTTCTAAGAAGCTCTATTTTTGGATTTGGGTTAGTTACATAGTGCTAAAATCAATGGGAAGTCCCCAATTATGCAATCGCTTAATCGTGTGTGTACGTGTTTCTGTGTGGTATCACCGGTGTACTAGTAGCTTCTTACCCCTCTTGGTTGTCTTCTTCGTCCAGATTTGAAAGTAGCTGGGATCCGGCCAGCGAGAGGTCCAGGGCAGCTAGAGGAAGGTCCCTGTAGGCGAAGCCGACCAGCTGCACTGGAGCCATGCACTGGCCTTCATCCTCCACCTGCTGGGAGATCACCTCCAGGTCCGGCGCTGCCGCCTGCTGAGGGGGCCTGGGGACACACGGGACACACTACTCTATTGTCTTCTTACATGAACTGTCTTAAATAAGATTACCTTAAAAATGACTTGGATTTCCACAAAGACATTACATATTGAACCACTGAGTAAATGAAACAATCTACCGGTATCACTGATGGGAAGTCAACATCAAATGAAATCTGACACTCTGAACTTTAAAATGCATCAGTCCATCGATTAATACCCTCTAACCACCTTCAGAGACCATCTTGATTCAACTAAACAATTTCCAATCAGTGCACTGGGAAGTTCACTAGGATTGTTCATGTAATGCAAGCAGCTGACTTCCACAAACTGCTTCATTCATACTAACCGTCTGTAAGAACTGATTCACTAAAATGATTCACTGATTTATTTGAGGCACATTGTTTGTGATGAGCCATAACATTTGAGCACATTTGTTTGTTTTGGGAATTTAGATTTGAAGTTTATTCTGAACATGTGAAGCAAGAAGTTTACTTGTAAAACTGCTTAATTCACAAGATGCTCCTGAAAGAAAGAATTCACTCATTAAAATGACTCACTGATTCATTTGAGGCACTGTGTAGAAGTTACGTGAGGAATTTTTGATAGCAAAAAATTAGTTAAGCCCAGTAGTTTTCACTGGGAAGTATGACTCATTTTCTTGAATCGGTCTGTTCAGATTTGTTATGTAAATCAAGAATTTTACTCTTGCGAACTGCTTCATTCTCGTGGACTTTATGAAAGAACCAATTCATCAAACGGAGTCACTGATTTATTTGATGCCATGCGTAGAAGTCCTGAATTTTTGGTATTAAAATATTTAGTTAAACGCAGTTTTTTGCATTGGCAAGTTAGACTCCATATGGTGAAGTTTCATGTAAATCAAGCAATTTACTTAAGAGAACTACTTCATTAACATGGACCACCTAATAGAACTGATTCACTAAAATGAGTCACTGATTCACTTGAGGACTTGTGTAGAGGTTTTTGCAGTTTAGGAAGTTAAATATCTAGTTAAGTGCAGTTTGCATTGGGAAGGTAGATTGATTTTAATCAATCAATCAAACTGTTCAGTACATGGTTCAGGTAATTTTTTAATTAAATTAAATGAGTCACTGATTCATTTAGGGCCCTGCATAAAAGTCCATGCAAGACACTGCACATGATTTTTCGTAATGTACTATTTACTTAAGTGTTTAAATGCTGTCATCAAATTGTTTTAGCGCCAAATAATACATATTTAATAGATAGCTTGTCATTTTTTAAATTTTTTATTATTATTATTTTTATTATTATTTTATCCAGTGTTGGGGTAACACATTACAAGTAACGCAAGTTGCGTAATCAGATTACTTTTTTCAAGTAAATAGTAAGGTAACGCATTATTTTTTAATTTTCAATGAAATATCTGAGTTACTGAGTTACGCAAATTACTTTGTTTTCCCATTTATTTGCTCACATCTTTCCTGTACCCCTTTTGAGACAAACTGGGAGTAAGTACAGAGGCACTTCCTTAGCCTGAGGCTTATTAATTTCAATTAGTAATGCAAACACAATTAGTAACTTTCACCAACACTGATTTCATCATCTGGAAATATGTCAAAATATGGAAGCAAAATGAGTTGCATTTCATGTTGACTTCAAACAGCAAACAATAGCAGGCCACATATCAGAAGTGTGCAGCACAAAAACAGAAAATAAGTTGATAAATAAGAGCCCTGGAATTAGCATATGGAAACCCAACCATGTCCGAAGGAGAAAAGACAAAGTGTACAAAAGCAATACACAAGAGGAACTGTATATATGGTACAAAGAAGATGGAAAAAATCACGCCACGGTTAAGAACGCAGGAGAGGTCAGGGATGAGGAGTGTGTTATATTCCAACAATGCATGAATGCATGAGACACAAACACAATGAACGACTTCCTACAAGAGAGCGAACTGAATCACAGATGCCACAGAGACCCAGAATCCCACTATTGAGACGTATTCCCGCAGATTACTGACTGATGCCACTGTGAGACAGACGGGAAGCAGACTGAGGAATCTCAAAAAGTGCAAGGCCGCAGACGTGGAATATGGAAGTGGAAAGGCTACATAAGAAATGCATGAAAGCAGATTAAGTTGAGGCCGGCGTCCCACGTGTCTAGATTGATTCCTAAACCCCCGAATATTCATCATGGTCGCACCATCATGCATTGCGTCCCACAATAATGAGGCATCGGGAGAATTTCAAAGCACAATATAGTGGCAAAACAACTAAGTCCCACAGTTGGATGTCATGGTCGGTTCTGCCCGGTTTTGTCTTTGATTTATTGGATTCAGTGCGCTGATTCTACTCACGTTTTGCAGACTGGGATTGCTATTCTCAATCTAAGCGCAAAAAGGCGATGAATATATACTTCTGCAATGCTCACTCTTCGCCATTTGCTCTTGATTTTGTGGCAACTTACTGAAATAGTTCACCCAAACAAGAGTAAATAATGACAAAATGTTAATTTTTGGTAGAACTACTTCTTTAATTGTAGTGAACAACATGGAGATCATGAAAACTAGCCATCTGTGCAGTAAAGACAAGTAGTCGTACTTCCATAATAAGCAGCAATGAGATAATTGTAATCATAATGTACGCTCATAACGGAAATCAATACTCGCGACCCTGAAGACGGCTTAATCAAGGGCGGAAGAAAGGACGGAACGGAGGCAGAGAGGGGCAGAAACCTGGGTTTTGGCTTCTGTCCCAGGCGTGCCGGATGAGGGGAGATAAATTATGCCAGTACAAAGATAAAAATGAAGGGGAACAAAAAAGGAAGCTTGTAATAGTATAGAGACGGAGAAGAAAAACGAAGCATTGCCACTGCGAATACAGGGTCAACTGAGAGACTACCCTGTACTGTATATGTGTGGATTGACATTGTGAGAAAGTGATTTTCTGATAAGAAGTGTTTCTGTTGGATACTGGCCCATGGCAATCTTTAAAATGTTATTGGCTGTGGACCCAAAAGTACTGTAATTTCTTCAGAAAAGCCTCTTCTGGAATTTTCTGCTCTCCTTTCATCTCTGTGCATTGTGTTTTGAGCAAACAATGCATCAAACATGAATGAATGATGAATAATTGGGTGAATCTGAAGAAATCTGTTTAGGATATGTTATATTTTAACCCAAAATGAAAAGAAAGAAATAATATTTTTTTGAAACATATAAGAATATATATATAAAGAAAATTTATTTTGGGGGGGCATAACAATTTTGCATTGTGACAGTTAATTTTCATGACATATTACTATACTATAATATAAAATGCAAATAAAAATAAAAATCAATATTTACATTTATTGTAATTTTTGTAATTATTATTTTTTTTATTTTTCTATATAATTATTTAGCAAAATGAAGTATTTACAAAATCGTATTAGTATTTTGTATTAGGTAGTAATTATTAGTAGTTTAGAAGTATTTTATTTATTGCTTTAATTTTTTTTACTGTAATTCAGTAATGGAAATGACCATTGCAGGTTTATTATTGTGTATAACTGTTAAAAACATTTTTAATATAAATAAAATAAAACATAAATACTGGAAGAAACAATTAGAAATTTTGCCACGCTTAAAAACTAAATAAAAAGTAAACCTAAATAGTTCAAAAGTAACAAAAATGACATAGAGCACATAAAATAACTAAATATTAAAATAAAATTCCAATTAAAAAACAAAATACAAAAACAAAAGCTTAACATTCATAAATACTTATGCACTATAATACACAAACAATAGGCATAGGATTCACTTTGAAATTGCAAGCATATTTCACAAGAATTACTAAATAAATAATGAATTACTTTCTTTTAAAACACTCCAATAATTTTTTATTTACAACTTCGAAAAATCTTTTTTTACAGTGTAGTATATAACTATAATACTATAAAAATAACACTGCACCATTATGAATAAATGAATGAATGAAATCAAAATTAAAACATCTGAACAAACTATGGTAATGGGAGGAAATATGGTTAATTGCCTTAAATGTAATGTTACAATGCAAAAAAAACAAAAAAACAACAACATACCTTTCTTTATATTTTATTTATTATTTTAACTGAAATTTGCAATAAATGACAGTAGTGTACTGTACATCATCAATCATAGATTTACAGACAACAAAATGCTCCATGACAACAGCAATTCGGTCACACTTTTCCCCAAAATCTCTTTTCACACCCTTCATGCCGACTGGCTGGTAAAGGACAGCCTCAGCATGTGGCGCCCCGTCCTCCCTGATGCTATCTGCACATTTGGCACTGCTTCCCACCGATTGCTAACAGGACTCTAATCAGTCCTGACACGCACAAACTGTTCAGGGCATCAAAATCACATTTCCAAATAACCACATGCAGTACTGATGAGTGTTCGCTATAGCAGCACAATGCTCTCATGGAGTTTCTGTTCGTCACACTGCAGGACAAGCACTAGAGGACACAGACATGAGAGCAAGTTTTGATGTGACTAGAGGGGGTAACAGGAGCCCGAGAGGTGCAAGTTCCCCGGTTACCTGTAAAATCACACCCAAGCACACCTCGGAGTGCCTGATTAGAAATTAAACAAAATCGCTTTATGACATACATTGTATTTATTCATTACTATTCTGTTTATTTAGTAGATGTGCTTATCCAAATTGTTGTCAAATATGAAATGCAAATATGACACTTCAAGTATTTCAATTTATACCGAAAATGACATATCAAAAATGACATTATATAGCCAATCTCCCTCTCTCTCTATATATTTATGCAGCATGAAGAACATTAAACGTCACATTACGTCAGGGTTTCCCAAAACCCTGTGAGTTGTGAACTGATGAAAAGCTACTTAAATGCAAATAAATCAATAAATCAATAAAAATAATTAAAACACTTACTAAAAAACTCTGTTTTGTTTACCTGCATGCCAGTGTAAAGATAACTGTAAAATAGAAGAAAAAATAATAAGTTAAAATTAGGGCTGTCAAAGTTAACGCATTAACGCAAATTCATTTTAACGGCACTAATTTTATTAACACGTGATTAATGCAGCACATATTTTCTGTTTGACCTGTGGCCTAGCCCGCAGTTGGAGAAATGGAGATGCACAGTGTTTTCCAACTTCTAGATTTAGTGACTTTTCAGACCCCCTTTTTTTTCAAATCTAGCAGCTTCTTGGACGAACCTTATTTAGTTTCTGAGGCTGCTGCACGAGCACGAGATCTTACAGCGCACACACACCTCTCTCTCTGCATCAGCTCTGTTCAGCGAGCGGCTGAGAGGAGCAGCGCATTCAGTTAATACAGATATTATGTTGTTTCTCTAATTTTACATGCAAGTGTAGCAAAAATCACAGCACAGCTGTCTTTATCTTATGTGCATTTGATTTCATCAGACGGCGGCTCGATTATAAATCAGGATTTTTGTACAGATTAACATCTAGGAGAGCTGAAGAATAGCTGGTTATGTAGTCTTAATGGGTCGCGTTTCAGTCACTACTTCATATTCATTCTGTTGTCGGAAACAGTCAAAATGTATCAATGAAAACAGTTTTATTGAGAATTTAGCTGCATCAAAATACAGTATGTGGCACAGAGAGGCAGACAAATGTAATAATAGGCTAAACAATAAATGTACATTTTGCATGTTCAGAAGAAGTGAGCTGCCCTGTCCTGTGAAAATGTAAACAGGCTTATGTAATAAATTGCTCAGTGCAAAGAAAGAGAAGTAATGGGAACCTGCTATTTCCATGTTATTTTTTCATGTGTCTCATAGACATGAACAAGTTCTTTGAAAAACATCTATGACCTTTGAAACATGTCTAGTCTTTATGGTTGATCACGAGTTGACAATCATGACAATCATGCGATTAATCACGATTAAATACTTTAATTGACTGACAGCCCCAAAAGTATGTAATCATGTAATCAATAAACAAGTAATCTGATTATAAGCATTTAAAATGTAATACAATCTATTACACATACACAAAAAACGAACATAATCATTTGGAATAATTACGATTTTTTTAATGTTTTTGAACCAGGGCTGCATTTGATTAAAATTACTGTAAAAAGAGTAATATTGTGAAATATTATTACAATTTAAAAGAACAGTTTTTCATTATAATATAAAGGAATAAATGACATTTTAAAATGTATTTAAATAATTTTTTTAAAATTCTAATTCCGTTATTATTGTTTTTACTGTATTTTTATTAATCTGCTTTACATAATCACATTCTAAAAATAAAGTACTTATAATTAAATTATAAAATTATATACCATTCACAGTAAATTATTCGAATTGTATTGATTTGTGCTAATTCTTTCTTCTAATTGAATTCTTTTTACATTTCTCTTTACATTGGTATGCAGGTAAACAAATAAAATACATTACATTTTAGTAAGTTTTTGTTATTTTTATTTATTTTTTATTTTACATTTTTATATCTAAATTCAGTATTATCTTTTCATCAATCCAAAAAACCTGACATAATGTAATGTTTAATTTACTTCATGTTGTTTTTAACAAAGTATGGATCATATATTTTTTCCTATTTCTATTTTTATATCAGTTTAGGGATGGGCGATATGACCAAAATCTTTTATCACGGTATGAGAACTTTTATATCACGATAACGATATGTATCTTGATATAGTTATTTTTTCTTTTAATAAGGTTTTTTTTTGTGATATTTAGATCTTTGATACCATAGAATAGTCCTTCATAATCCTTGTCACCAATGTCGATATCAAACTAATACAAGAAAATAATACCAAAAAAAAACTAAAAAAAAAAAAAAAAAACTCAAGCTCACTGGAGATAAATAAACAGTCAGAGATGAAACAAGAACAAGAAACTAATTACAAGCAATAGGACAAAAAAACTACAATAAATAAGAAGTACAATTAAACATTAAGTTTTCGTGACCACACGCACTGCAACGTGACGTGAGCGCGCGCATGCTTTTATTCACGCGTCTGCCTGCATCCCCGTGTATGTAAAACTGCCGTCATTCAAATTATGAAAAAGTATTGCCGTAAACAACGTAATCTGCAGCACCACGAAATAAACAATAGAGCATAATATGAAATGATAGACTTTTAATTTCGTTCATCCAATATATATCGCCATATCGCCCATCCCTATATCAGTTCAGGTCAAATTCTCACTATTAACTATGACTTTTTGCCTCAATAAACACCTACTTTGCAGCTTATTAATGGTTAAGGTAGTTGTCAAGTTTAGGTATGGGGTAGGATTATTAAAATATGTTTATGCAGAATAAGGCATTAACATGTGCTTTGTAAGTACTAATATATGCTAGCAATATGCATGGTAGTTAATACTGAGAATTGGTCCTTAATATAAAGTGTTGCACACACACACACATACACAAACACACACACACACACACACACACACAAATACACATTTTTAATTTAGAAGGTGTTGTGCTATATGCTCTATAATTATTTTTATTTCCACTGACTAGCTGGCGTCTCACTTTGCCCCCAGTGAGTTTACAGCGCACAGTCATAAATCAGCTGGAGAGAATCAATAGAAATAAATAAGGAAGTAGCCCACAGGGACGAACATTAACCCCCACCTACCAATTTTATGGGTTGCTACGTTTTGCAGCTTTATAGCTTCGATACATCATAAATAAAGGCTGGTTACCAAAAATGTGTATTTACAAAAATACCTCAATAGTGTCTGTCAAATGAAAGGACTTCTAAGCTTGAGGGGACATTATTTTTATTTTTTTATATTAGCATATTACATAATTTTTAGGATTTACGTTCAATAATTGATTATAGCCTAATAAAAATACATATAAATTACAAATAAATCCTTTGCACTATTCCATCCATAGCCTTTTTTCCCTTTTTTAGACTTTCAAAGACATTGCGTTTGGTATTCCAGAAACCCTTAGGTATTAAAATAATAAAAATGTTTTGTTTATGTTAAGAAACTTAAAAAAGGCATATGTTTCTGTTCTGAACACATGGAACATATTGTCGATGTTTTAAGTGGAACTGCTGGTCTCTAGACAGGCGCTTCACAGAGATGCTGTAATCTTCTGTAGTATCTAAATAGCTTGCACCTCACGCTGCGCTCAACCATAGAAATGCACAGACGGCAAAGTGAAATCACCTTCCCTTGAAAAGTGCGGAGCTCGACTGAACATGAACCTCTGTGAATCCGCAAGAGGAGACTATGCAGGCATGCGGAAAAATCCACTGTCAATCCCGGGTTAGGTTAATTAAAGGGATAGTCCACCAAAAATGTACATTTTGTCAGCATTTACTCACCCATGTGTTGTTCCAAACCTGTTTGTATACAAAAGAAGATATTTTGAAGAATGTTTCTGGTCCCCATTGACTTCCCTAGTATTTTTACCATACTATGGAAGTCAGTGACTACCACTAACTGTTTGATTTTCAACATTCTTCAAAATATCTTTTTTTGAGCTCAACAGAAGAAACTCATACAGGTTTGAAATGACTTGAGCGTGAGTAAATCTTGAAAAATTTCCAATTATGGGTGAATTATTCCTTTAATTCACTATTCCTTTAAAAATAATGGTTCTCTTTGAAGCGATTCGGCTCAGTAAAAGTTACTATAAGCATAAAAGCTATGATGTTGATTCTTATTACCATTTTCAATTTTTAATAACTTTATATTTCAAATAACTTCTGATACCAACTATAACAATAACCAACAACTCAAATATCAAATATATTTACAGTTACAAAACCATGAACAACACTAAGCCAGACTATTTTTTTGTACATTTTTGGACGCCAAGACCAATATTCTTGAAATTATTTACTGTTATTCAAAATATTTAATTGTTTTAATTAATATATTATATATTTCAATATGAATTGAATTGTTACATTTTAAAGACTTTTTTATTTTATTTTATTTTATTTTATTTTATTTTATTTTATTTTATTTTACCATGCTGGATCACAACAAGTCCAATGTGCAAACACAAGGTATAAAAATATGACAAAAATTATGATTTTTCATTACTTCTGTTGAAAATTACTATTTATACAGAGGTGTTATTTTGTACTTGTGAATTGAAATTAAGGAATCACTGTGAATATCTCCAGGACATCCATCTAAAGTTTCTCTTTAATATCAAGTTCCTTTGGTACGGATTTAAGTTATGAGATTCTGTGACCTTATAAGACAATAAAATGCTGTTACAGCATGGGATGCACTACAGTCATCATAACACATCCCTTGATGGGCTTCCATACACACTAAACACACTGCAAATCACAGAGGAGATATCATCTCTATGGCTCTGACCTCGAGGTTTGCAGAGGACAATAACAATACGCTTGAAAACTGATTGTATTGCGACTGTGGCCTGCAAACTCTCTGTGATACAGGTGAGAAGTTATTTACTACAAAGTCTACACATAGGCCTTGAAACAAGGTAGTAAAACTGCATATAGGGTACAAAAGGGGTGTCAGGTGATATCCTGGTAACATCTGTTAGACCTTCAGAGCCAGATGCTGCAACCAGCATTCATCCTGCGAGCCATCAGTTTGTGCTAGTCAGCAGGACGTTTTGTCACCAGCTGTGAGAGTCCCATGTCAAAATCAAGTGTTTGCATAGGTCAGCCTTGATGTAATAATGTCTGAAAGATTTACTTCATTCTTCTGCCACAGTCTTATCGTGGAGACTTGTGTGACATTGAACGGTATTTCGAGGTTAAATAACAATGCAGCTTTGTGTATTATGAACCAGATGATGGTGAAAAAAAAAGTGTGTCAGCATATTGTGGGCCCAAAAAAGATTCACTTGGATCAAACCCAAGATGCAAAGCAAGTTATTTTGAAGAATATTTTGATCAGAACAGATGTCTGGTGTTGTAAGTCACAGTGTTTGCATGACCCCTTTTTCTGCAGAGCCATTAAATGCTATACATCAAAGCTATGAGAAATTAAAGCATATGGTGCAGTGCACAAACACGGCAGATTTGGTGTCCCATTACTTGTTTTTAAAGCATTAGTGGCACAAATCCCATGTATTTTTGTTGTGTTATTATAAACAATTAAATGTATTTGATAAACTATTATGTAATCTAAAACTAATATAGAATGAAAAGTAGCTTGGTTTAAACACCAGTTGGTGATTTTTTTGTAACTTGACTTTCTCAACTGTATCCATCAAGGTTATTTAACAATGCCCTAATTTTTACACACTTGTGTTTAACTGATATTCAATTCACTGCAGTAAGAATATATTTTAATACTTTAAATCAACTAATTTTACTTAAAAAAAAACATTTAGAATTTGAAATATATGTAAAACTGTCCCACAGTTTGTGTGCAACTGTTTGCTGTGGAAAAAATGTCAATTTTTTTTAAACTCTAAAAATCTATTCTCAATTACTAGCAAATTTGTATTAACAAATAAATAAGTAAATATATAAAATATATGTAAAATTGTTTCCTGTGTACAACCCTGTTGATTTGCCCCAATTACAAAAATGTAACATGATCTAGTAGTAAAATGAATCTAAATGGTTTCATACACACAGACAAATAATATAATTCTATTTTTCTTTTTAAATTTTGACACAACTCGTGTTCAACCCTGTTACCAAAACATCCAAGTCGTAACATGATCTAAATGGTTTCTTAGACACAGACAAATAATTTAATTCATTTTTTTTTTTTACAATTTGATACAACTCATGTTCAACCCTGTTATCAAAACATCCAAGCAGCAACATGATCTAAATGGTATTTTACACACAGACAAATAATATCATTCTATTTTTTTCCTTTTTATACAAATCATGTTCAACCCTGTTACCAACATTACTTCTAAGAAAAAAATCAACCAAACATGTTTTTCTTTAATTTATTGGAATTCTAATATCATTGGTATTTTGAGCCTTTTCGAGTCTTTCGAGTAACAGCTTAATTAAGGATATATTTTCAACCCTGTTACACTCATGTGTGTTTTCTATATTTATTTAAATAATTAACTGTAATTAAATATATTATATTAACTGTAATTAATTAATTAACTATAATTAATTATATTTTCTAGAAAAAAATTTAAATGAAAACAAATCAGTCTTAAATATATATTTAGATATGCCCCAAATTTCGGTAACAGGGTTGAAAAAAAGGGCAAGTCTCATTCTGAAGATCATGAGTTATATGAATATGACAAAAAGCAGATTGTGTAATTATTACATGGTGAAATCATAAACAGTGACTGTTAGTAAAACTGGATGGTACAATAGTCTTCAAAGAGAACAAGCAGAGACGTCTATGTTGTAAATGTTGAATATCAGAATGAGAAAATGATCAGCTTTTGCACAAAACAACAAGACAGACCTCATTAGACAGAACAGTGGAGGCTAAATGTTAGCTGACCTGTTCCAAGCACAAAGGCATCCTCAGGGTGTGTCAGAGTGCATGTAAGCATGCGTGTGTGAAAACATGAGCACATAAGTATGCATGCATGTGTGCACAATCACTTCCGCATACACACACACACACACACACACCTTGTGTGGTGAATAGAAGGACACATACAAACAATAACAACATGACCAGATGATGATCAAAACACTCAGAACTCTGTCAGAAAATACTGAAGAAAACTCACAACTATAGAATGACACTATGGAACAACATCAGTTAGCCTACTTCACTGCAGCTACATGATATGATACATTTACAGGCTGAATATGGTTATGCTACTTTTGTAATATCCTCTACTGATGAGGATTAAAAAATCAAGTGTTAATGAAGTAGCAATCTTAATATATCCGACTAAATAAATAAATAAGTAAATAAATTCAACAATACAACACCTGGAAGGGTGGCCAAGTTTTAAAATACATGTTATTTTTTAGTCATGCATCAGTCAATCATGTCTTACCAGTAATGTACTGTAATGTAGACATACAGTAAAGGCTTTTCAATGTTGTATCAGATTATTAAATTATTAATTTTAATTACTAAAACACTTAAAATGTATGTAAAACTGTCCCCTCATTTCATGTGACTGTGTAACTGCATGATTTCTCTCATTGCAAAAAAAAAAAAAAATTATATATATGTAACACACACACAATAACTAATATTATTAATTTTAGTAAAAATCATCATATGTGTATTTTTAAACATCCATCTTCAAATATGCATTTTTTAATAACAAAAACATTTAGAATAAAAAATACTGTATATGTTAAACTGTGTCATACAGTATGTGCAACCCTGTTACCATATAACCGTCACTTATTACAAAAATGTAACAAATTGAAAACAAAAGTAGTAACATGATCTGAATCCTTTATGACACTAAGACAAATAATACTATTCCATTTTTTTACATTCTGACAAAAATTGTGTTCAACACTGTTACCAACATTATTAAAAAAATATATACACTACCAGTTTAAAAATGTTTTTAAACAGTAAGATTTTTAATGTTTTTTAAAGAATTCTCTTCAGCTTACAAAGACTGCATTTCCTAAGCAAAAGCAGTAATATTATGAAATAATTTTACTATTTAAAATAACTGCTTTCTATTTGAATATATGCGAAAATGTAATTTATTCCTGTGATCAAAGCTAAATTTTCAGCATCACTATTTCAGCATCACATCATTACTCCAGTCTTCAGTGTCACATGATCCTTCAGATGCTGATTTGCTGTTCAAGAAACATTATTATTGTTATTATTATTATAATAATAATAATAATAATAATAATAATAATAATAAAAATAATAATTATTATTATTATTATTATTATTATTATTATCAATATTAAAAACATCTGAGTAATTTTTTTTCAGGATTCTTTGATGAATAAAAAGATCAAATAAAATGCTTTTGTAACATTATACACTATACCATTCAAAAGCCTGGAGTCGGTTTTTGGAAAAAAGTTATAGAAATTAATACTTTAATTTAGCAAGGATGCTTTAAATTGATCAAAAGTGATGATAAAGACATTTATAATGTCACAAAAGATTTCTATTTCAGATAAATGCTGTTCTTCTGAACTTTCTGTTCATCAAAGCTTTGAAATCACTGGAATAAATGAATTTATATTTATGTATATATATATATATATATATATATATATATATATATATATATATATATATATATATATTTGAATAGAAAACAATTATTTTATATAGTAAAAATATATCATAATTTTACTGTTTTTGCTGTACTTTGGATCAAACAAATGCAGGCTTGGTGAGTAGAAGAGACTTTAAAAAAACAAAAAATCTTACTGTTCAAAAACTTTTGACTGGTAGTGTGTATCAACCAAATATTATTTCTTTAATCTATTGGAATAAAATAAGGACTTTAGTGGAATGTTTGTGCAGGTATTTTAATTTTGCAGGTTTTAGGCCATACTAGTTCGTTTTTAGGGCTCAGAGTACCCCCCCCCCCCAAAAAAAAAACAACAACAACAACAATAACAATATACAGTATATATTTTGACCAATCAAATGCTATATAAACTAAGAATATTTCTCCCACTAACACCACATCCTACTGACTAGCAATAGCAAGTAGCAAATTAAGATTTTTCAGAATTTCAAGATTTTTCAGGCTATGAAACAAAATAAAGATTACTGCTATTTTTAAAAAAACCTGCTTTGAATATTCTCTTATTCCAGCTTTATCTTAGAAAATATGTCAAAACAGTGAAGAAAAAGACTTTCGTCATGTAGATTCTAAAAGCGTTTTCTGTATTGATCAGTGTTGGGGAAAGTTACTTTTAAAAGTAATGCCTTACAATATTACGTTACTTAGTTACTTTTTATGGAAAGTAATGTGTTACATTACTTTTGCGTTACTTTCACGTTACTTTTTAAATATGAGCAGGGCTTGATTGTTTTTAATATAAGAAGTTCTATTTATAGCAATATAAAAGTCCTTTCACACCAAAAAGTGTAATGAATAAACCTCAGGCTGAAGGAAAAGTAAATTCACGTCTGTACAGTAGAACACAGGAGAAGAAGGTTCAACACTCTTCAGCAATAAAAAAAAAAAAACAATGAAGCACAATTGTTAGTTTATCTAAAGTCATTTTTGATTATTAGTATGGTTGAACTGGATCATTAAAGGTCAGCAGCAAAGACACTGTTAATAAAATGGGAACAGATACATTTGTGTTATTTAATATATTTAATTATTGCAGGTTTGCGTCATATTCTGAGTTTGCATTTCACTGTTTTGATTAATTTTGATGAATACTAAATCTGTTTTGATTTTGTTTTTTTTGTGAGTGGGATGAATTAATGCACATTCACATTTAGTCTAGAACTACAGTAACATCATGTTCACACAGCGCACACAACGCCTCCATACTTCCGATTTCTCCCAATATGGGAACAGGTATGGAGACAGATTAGTCTCAAATATAATTCACGCAAAAAACACGATTCACACATGCGTAAACAATTTCACATGCATGAAACCTAATTCACGTACACACAAAAAAAATTCACGTGCGTGAAAAAAAATATATATTCACAAAAAGCAATTCACATAAAATTATATATTCATAAAATACATTTCACAAATGCAAAACACAATTCGTAAATATACAACTGTGCACAAAAACCTTTGAATGTTTAAAATGTACGAGTGTCTGAATGTACAAATCGTCATTTACTACGAATCCACTCGGATTTGTGTGTGTGTGTTTTTGAGACTTTCCTGGCAGAGCTCTCTTCCCACGTGTGTCTGTCTTACTCTTTAGCCAATCAGATGCAAGCTTACCATTCAACCAATCATATCATAAGCCACCGAGAGTGCATTCAGAATCTCCCAGGCAATCGGGGAGACGTCAAGAGAGAAGCCCATAGAAGCCCTGGCGTTACATTTTAAAATACTATACAAAATAATTAATCAGAATACTTACTCCTGCTCACTCACGCCAAAGAACTCCCCTCTCAAGCTAGCCGTCTCTGCAAGATTAACGATGGCAGTTTGCACGCACAGCTACTAGAAGGTTTACATCTGTCAGACAGGTTGCTGACGTCATCAAGCTTAGTTTGAGTCTGCGCGTCAGAAACGGAAGTTCTAAAAATCGCTAAAAATGGGCTTCACTTGTCTCAATTGAGTTCCAATTGGGTCGCTGTGTCCATTTCTTTTACTGTCTATGGGATTACTGATGTAAAAAGGCTTAATTTCCGTTCTAATTAATCCATATTGCGCAAAAGGTGTGCAGAATCATGCTCCTTGAATGCACTCTCAGTGGCTTATGATATGATTGGTTGAATGGTAAGCTCGCATCTGATTGGCTAAAGAGTACGACAGACCCTCGTGGGAAGAGAGCTCTGCCAGGAAAGTCTCAAAAACACACACACACAAATCCGAGTGGATTCGTAGTAAATGACGATTTGTACATTCAGACACTCGTACATTTTAAACATTCAAAGGTTTTTGTGCACAGTTGTATATCTACGAATTGTGTTTTGCATTTGTGAAATGTATTTTATGAATATATAATTTTATTTTGCGCATGTGAATTGCTTTTTGTGAATATATTTTTTTTTCACGCACGTGAATTTTTTTTGTGTGTACGTGAATAAAGTTTCATACATGTGAAATTGTCTACGCATGTGTGAATCGTGTTTTTTGTTTGCGTTTATTTTTTTTGATAATATTCTTCTTTAACAGGAGGATTGTCAGTCAAAAAATGGGAATACAAAGTAACTGGCGTTACTTTTTTGAAAAAGTAACTCAGATATTTTCTTGTAAATTAAAAAGTAATGCGTTACTTTACTAGTAACTTGAAAAAAGTAATCTGATTACGTAACTTGCGTTACTTGTAATGCATTACCCCCAACACTGGTATTGATGCACCTGAACAATTAGCTGTGAAATAACCATCCTTAGATCCTGACGTTGTTGATTTTCCTTGCTTTAAGCATTTGTATATCTATTTCTCACAACACAAGCTCAGCAATACATGCTGCACATGTAAATAATATCCACATGGTGGTTTTGGTTTGATTTAATATAAGGAGTTTTGCGGTATACTTGCAATCTATCCTGTGGTGTGTAATTGAGTCAAATGTATCATGTTATTCTTTGCATCTTACTCCCGTGTCTCAGACTCGCTCTGAATGCACAGTACACAAGTGCAGCTCTGATGAACAAAGACGGCAGCTGAAGTAATCCACTCTGCATTCACTACCAACCTCCCAAACCTCCCTCTCCTCCTCTCCCTGGACACCGAAACCACTGCCATCAGAATACAGGAGCTTCCTGTGAGGGCCACACACCGAGCACTTCTTCATAATCCAATATACAAACTGACACCGGTGCTAGTATTGGTTGTACCTCAGAGCTGATTCTTGATTAACATTCCTTCACCATATTTAATTTGACACGAACAGATACACGGCTGTGAGGAATAGAAGTACAGACCATTCAATCAGCGTTATCTCATTGGTATTCAAAGGTATTTGTATGTAAAGTGTGTTTCAAGCACACATACATTTTAAATAATTTCCACAGACATGTCAACATCATGAACATTAAAGGATTTGGAAGCATTTGTACAGCGGGCTTATGTTTTAAATGCTATGATGCAATGCTATTGTATATTTATCAACATAAACCTTTGCAAATGTTTCTGTAAAGTTATACATAAAAGGGTTTACGTTTTATGTGCTGTTGATACAATGCTTTTTTTGTTGATTGTTTTATTTTAAAACTTTTATTTTTGTGTATGTGTATGTTTTTTTGTTTTTTATGTTTTTTTAAGGTTTTTATGGTGTGTTTTTTGTAAATATATTGTGAATATTATACAATGTGAATCAAAAGATTTGTAAATTATTTTTGTAAAGTTGTACATAAAAGGGTTTATGTTTTAAGCACTGTTGACAGTGCTATTGCATGCTTATCAACAACATTCACTTCAAAGGATTTGTAAACATGTGTATGTTTGAAAAGCTGTACATAAAAGGGTTTACATTTTAGACATTGATATGATACTAATGTACGATTATCAATAAGATCAAATGATTTGTTAACATTTTTACGTCTGTAAAGTTGTACATACATGAAAGTGTTTACGGTTTAGGCACTGTTGATATGATGCTATCGTGCGGTTATCAACATCATGAACATTAAAGGATTTGTAAACATTTGAACGCCGCTAAAGTTACATTTCAGATGCGGTCAAGTTCCTATGCAATATCATGTACATCAGAAGTTTCATAAACATGTACATGTCTCTGTTGTAAGCACTAGTTTACATTTTAGACACAGATAACAGGCTACTATTATAGTTTCAGTGCGTAGATATCTCTATTTTACTTTTTAGATTACTATTTTAGGTTATATATATAGTTACTATGCTAGTATGTGTGCATTTTGTTCACTATATTGTACTGCGTAATTTTCACAAGTCCACAATGGTCTTAGCCTTTCAGAGACTTAGTGATCAACACCAGCCACATGATTATGCAATATACAGAATAGATATATATACCTAACATACTTATTTTTGTTTGCATCAAATTAAATTGGGTCAGGTGGTCTGATTCTTAGCTAGAGAGAATGTAATGCAAAATTTGCATCATGAAGACTTCACCTAAGAAGGTCAAGTCAGCATCTGTGCTGCTGATCCTGGAACAGTTGTGGGCTGGAAGGATGTGGAAAGGGCAAATAGGATCTCGCATTCTCCACATGAGTCTGAGGACATGCTGAGCGCCTGACTGCAGAACAGTGTGTGGCTATAAATGACAATATCACACTCCTCCTGCTGCAGAGCAAACACATGGATCTCGAGTGAGAAGCGCTGTGGCTCCTGCTGCTGAAGATGACGAGTCAATTAAGAACATTCATATGCTGGACAGACCTTGTCAAGAAAGACGTCTTAATGTCTATCTGTAGGTGATGTCATTTTTATCTTTTATTGTTAAATTCTTCCCAGTCCAAATTTAGACACATCTTGTATCCTGACCAGCCCAACACCCTGCAACGGTAACTAATCATTTGTGTGAATCTGGGGGGCGGAGCTATCAGTTTATCTGCCCAATGGCAGATAGGAGTCTGTTTGGGAAACCAATTTGAAAGTATTTTTCCTGTCCTGTTTAATAATATTAGTGGCTTGAAAATTGTCCAACAATCATTGTACCTTTACTTCTGTGGTAAATATGCATTTACAGCATTTACACTACCATTAAAATGTTTGTGGTCGTCAATACTTTTTTTTTTTGAAAGAAATTAATACTTCAGCAATACTTCTTTAATAATTATTTGGCAAGGATGCATTAAATTGATCAGACTTGAATTTTTCCAAGTCTTGCCATTTCAAATAAATGCTGCTTTTTTCTATTCATCAAAGAATCCTGAAAAAATGCATCTTAACATAGTTTCCACAAAAATATTAAGCGGCACAGCTGTTTTTAACATTGATAGTAATGTTCCTCGAGTAGCATATTAGAGTGGTTTCTGAAGGATCATGTGAGACTGAAGACTGAAGTAATGATGCTGAAAATTCAGCTTTGCATCAGAGAAATAAATTCCACTTTAAAATGAATTACAATAGAAAATTTTAATACTGTTTAACATGTTTTTACTGTCTTTTTAATCAAATAAATGGGAAGCATAAGAGAATTCTTAAGAGAAAAGGGATACTCCACCCCAAAATGAAAATTTTGTCATTAATCACTTACCCCATGTCGTTCCAAACCCATAAAAGCTTTGTTCGTCTTCGGAACATAATTTAAGATATTTTGCCGGCGTTTAGTATTGGGATAATAATTTAAGAGTTGTCAAAATACGCCGGCATACTGCTACGCTGATTTGGAGAGACACAGTGGAGAAGAATTGTTGAATAAAGTCATTATTTTTCTTTTCTTCGTGTACAAAAAGTATTCTCATCGCTTCATAATGTTACGGTTGAATCACTGATGGCAGATGGAGTATTCTGACGATGTCTTTCATACTTTCCTGGACCTTGACACTGTTATTTACTTGGCAGTCTATGGGACAGTCACAAGCCTCCCGGTTTTCATCCAAAATATCTTAATTGTGTTCCGAAGATGAACAAAACTTTTACGGGTTTAGAACGACATGGGGCTAAGTGATTAATGGCAAAAATTTAAATTTTGGGGTGGAGTAACCATTTAATGACCACAAACTTCTGAACAGCAGTGTATCTATTTTTGATTAGTATATTTAATATTATGATACACATTAAATCGCCATATTATGATGATTTGCGATTATGATATGATATATACAGCAGTAACCACAATATATAGTGATACCAATTTATTAATACTGAATTTGTGACCTATTTTTGGTAGGACCAATGTTTGAATAACACTATGTAAAAAATGAATTAAACCAAAAACCTCTCAGA
Source organism: Cyprinus carpio (assembly GCF_018340385.1). Classification (NCBI taxonomy): domain Eukaryota; kingdom Metazoa; phylum Chordata; class Actinopteri; order Cypriniformes; family Cyprinidae; genus Cyprinus; species Cyprinus carpio. The sequence goes on along the minus strand of NC_056621.1, from coordinate 16,680,887 downwards.
CAAATGTAACACAAACAAATCTTCACTCCAAAAAGTATTCAAATGAAATAAAAGGGACAGTAATGTCTAAAAAATACATTGCTTAATGCATAGTTAGTGTAGTATAAACACACACACAAACACAATTTAACACACTCTCCTGTGCACGATACACACAGCAGTGTTCTCACACTCCACATCAGGATAAAGCAGGTAGGATGTAGCTTGCACACTCACTGTGGCTGGCTCATGGTGTGGTGCGCAGCAAACGCTGAACGGACGTCCTCTTTCGACTCTCTCAAATGTGAGCTCTAGTTTGTGCTAGACAGAGGCGACTTCACTCATACCAGACCTGAGAAGAAAACCAGATAAAAGTACTCTTTTTAAACAAATTTTTATATAAAGTACTAATTAATATAAAGACGTATTATGTTAAAATTGAAATTTCCCACCATGTGTTTAAGAAAGCACGTACATCTAGTTCAGTCATGACACAGTTATCCTTGTGGAGTGATGAAATTGTCGTTTATGCAATAAAATCAATGAAGGGAGATATTGGATCTGTTATGAAATCAAATACTCGCTTAACTTCACAGTTTTACCAGTGACCTGTGACTTAAATCAAGCGACGAAACTGTTAAAGCTACCATTCAGCAAAGCTACAGTATCTCAAAGCAACAGCCCATAGTGACAAACACAATGTCAAGCCCCAAAAATAACAAAAACCTATTAAAAAGTAGCCAGTAGCAATTGTGCGCTATAATCTATGTTTTTTGATATGTACGAAAGATGATCTTTAAGTTGCTAATCTTGCCCCTTCTGTGAGGTATGAAAGTCACAATGAAACCGAAGTAGCGACAGATCTTTTCTTCTTCCGTATTGTGACCTACATTCGAGTGTAACGGATTATCAAGACTAGGTTGTAGGATGGATGGAGGTAGGATCTGAATGCAAGCTTGCAGTCGATTGTTAGAAAGGTAAAAAAAAGGGGTCCCTCTAATAGGACAAGACATATTCTTGTGGTGAAGGCTGGCCCTTTGAATTCCCAGAATTCATACTGTCCTACATATGGTATGCATGTGTGAGCTGAGTGCATAGTGCTTCATTCACATTTAATAACAACCTCGACTCAAGTATATACAGTATACATATATATATATATAGGTTGTTATATGTACAAATACAGCTATGATTTTCAGCAGGGTAAGGTTGTTATTGTACAAAAGCTCACACAGGGTGCATTACCATTGCATTGTACAAACAGCTTGATTTTCAGCAGGGTAAGCATTACACAAAAGGTACATTTTTTTGTGGAAAGTTGTGATTGGGGTTTGTTTACCACCGGCTTCAATCACTGAAGCGCTGTGATGAAAACTTCATTCACTGAGACCGCCTGACAAACGCTGATGTCTCAAACTCTAGTGGTTTTACAAGAGGTATTACCTCAGGCTGGGGGACGAGGGGAAACTAGTACACAAGACAAATCATATTAAGCCAAAGAAGGCACAGCGTACACCGGACAGTGAGACAGGAAGTCTGAATAGATGGAAGTGGGACAAGGTAGAGGAGAAAGGAAGACGCGAGGGTTCGTTTTAGCATTTTTTTTAAGGTGAAAGTTGCTGTTTGACACTCATATAAATGAAAAAGTAATAAAAGGTAAAAAAATGTATGGAGTGTCTTTTCTTAATAGTGTTAAGAAACATTATTATTCAATTTAATGCTTAACAGATGATTATGTATAGACTATGTGAATATTAAATTTGATAACAAACTTAATTTAAATCATCAGCAGTTAATCACAGGAAGTTTACAAAGTCGAAAGTCTATGCGTTTTCACTAGTAGTGGTTAACTGCCTGAAATTATCATAATTTTTATTAATAATAATGATAATAATAATGATAATGAGTATTTTTTTGTGTGTGTTGCCTGGTAGTTTTTTGCTGTTTTCCATTTTTTTAAATAATTATTCTAATGTTAATATTTAGCTGAAAAGCCTACTGTAGATTATTTAATGGAAAGCTTCTATTGTGAAAACTACTGGGGCATGCAAGAGGTCAGTGTGTGTTTATTGATCTGCATTTTTATGTACAATAACGATGTAAATATTTAGCAGCTTTTTGTAGCCAAGACTTGAGCTACTGATCTGTTAAACATTATATAATATTTATTAATGGACATTAATGTAAGAATAAATAGCAAAACTCACTAGAACTCTTTACACTATGAAAAGTGCTTAAATGTATATACATAATAATATATTAACTAACTGCATGATTGTATTATATGCATGTTATCTGTAAGGTCTGCCATAAAGACATTACCTTGACAGTCACCTCCGATAACATTTTTCTACTCTTGATTTTAAAATATGTACTTTCTGCAAAGCTGCTTTGAAACAATACTTACTGTGAAAAGCCCTATACAAATAAATGTGAATATAATTGAAATGTAAATTTAAAAAAAACCTGTATTTCTTCTCTTAAGGAGTTAGGCTACTACCGGATCTGTCCCCTAACACAAGAGTCATATTAAATAATAGTTTTGACCTAAATAAAATTGTATGTATGTGACCCTGGAGCACAAAACCAGTCTTAAGTCACTGGGGTATATTTATAGCAATAGCCAACAATACATTGTACGGGTCAAAATTATCGATTTTTCTTTTATGCCAAAAATCTTTAGGATATTAAGTAAAGTTCATGTTCTATGAAGATATTTTTTAAATTTTCTACCTTAAATACAATAACACGTAATTTTTGATCCATAAAATGCATTGATAAGGACTTAATTTGGGAAACTTTAAAGGCGATTTTCTCAATATGTTGAATTTTTTTGCACACTCAGATTTCAGATTTTCAAATAGTTGTGTCTCTGCCAAATATTGTCCTTTCCAAACAAACCATACATCAATGGAAAGATTATTTATTAAGGTTTCCGATTATGTATAAATCTCAATTTCAAAAATTTGACCCTCATGACTGGCTTTGTGGTCCAGGGTCACATGTTATGTCATGATGCATATTTTAGGTAGCCTTAAAAAATACAGTCAGCATTATATAAAATTACCTATAATATATATATATATATATATATATATATATATATATATATATATATATATATATATATATATATATATATAAATTAACATTTAGCAATATATTAGCTAAATGTTAAAAAAATTACATTAATGCTTCAGAATTCATTATTCATGTTTAGTTCATGTTAACTAATGTACTTAAGCAATGTTAACACACACACACACACACACACACACACACAAAAGCGAAGACGTCACACTGTTTCTATTTGTTAAGAAGTTCACAGTGAAGTGCTACCGACTTTTAAACGAATTTATGTATTTTCCTGAGGTTCTCGTGCTATAGGCCTATTGTCCTTTTCGTGCTATAGCTAAGTCTTTAAGACTTTTTAAAACATTAACACATTTGTATTATATTTGTAAACCTATAATAAATGATGGATAATAACAATCCCTTATGTTTTCTCAACGTACCGTTCGAAATAGAACGACCCAACTGTGTTGTTGCTATGGTTACCTTCTCACGCAAGGCGATCCATCGAGAGCGTACACATTTAGCGCACTCCGACTGATCCGACTTTTGCGTTGCGTTTTTGAAAACACGACTGAATCATACTAATTACGCTTATATGTAAAACAACGTATCTTACTCCCAGCCAAGCTGATCTCAGCTCCTCCTCTGCTGTCTTCAAACCATGTCGTAACAGGTTAAATTCAGGTCATGCTAATCGAGCAGTGCAGTGCGCGATGTGTCCTCGTCTAACGGATTGAAAGCGATCAATCTGACGAACGAATTATAGGTTCGTTGAACTGATTTGAATCAGGCACGTCTCACATCAGCGCTCATTTGGATTTGTTGTGTTGACCACGTGCCCAAAGACCTACAATGGACCGACAGGATCAAAGTTCGTAGATGCCACTTTCAGAAGTTTAACGGGCAGCTCAGTCAGAAGGAACACATTCAGGTAACATGAAATCCAAAATACATGGCGATGGAACCATTTCGTGTCATTTTGATACTCTTCTCCAAGCTCCCACTTACAACCAGATTTTCTTACTCGTCAAAAATTCCTCATCAACACAACATCAGATGCGCACTGTAATATAGTCTATTCCATATGAAAATGGAAGACATGTCTTGTATTTCCCAGGCCTAGAGGAGCTATTGGATGAAGTGGTGTCTTCTGATTAAAGCATCACCAAGTCAGCACCATGACAGCGCGTGATCTAGTGAAGCAATTACCAAAATAACAGCAAACACCTATTAAGCCAATAATGGGTGGAAAGAAAGCAGTGATGAAATGCACGTCTCCAAGGGCTAACCTACCTCGATTTACATCGTTGAAACTTTAATCGTGTCTCCCTGGCCCTCGTGGTTATGATAATGCGTCCCTTGCCGATAATCAGAAGAGGCTTGAAGCGTGAAGGCAGTTTCGCAGTGGTCAAGCATCCGTTCTGCTGCTTCTTTCGCGAATAAAGCGGACGATGAGCAAATGCGAGCCGTAACGCGAGCATCATCGCTCAGCGAGGTGACATTAGGAGTCCAAACGTCCAGAGAAAGGCATCGTATTCGCGACAGGAGGAGTGCATTGTGTATCTATCGTGTTGTGCTGAGGGCTTCCCCCTTTAAATCACGCCAGGGACTCTCGTCTCCATCGTGTCGAAGCCGCGATTAGACGCGATTCGATTGAAGCATGAACGCCAGCATCGCTCCGTTATGTCGGAGGAGTAGGAGGAGGAGGGGATTCATTACGTAGAGAGAACGCTTTTCTATTGGTTTTCTTTCCGAGAGATGGCAAATGTTCTTTGGGAAAACCTCGCATCCATCAAAACACCTTATACTGCCGCCGAGGTGCGAATTTTCTCACGCGTTACGCGCGTCTCATTCCCTCACAATTAATACTGCGCGCTGCAAACGCGCATCAGTCATGTGCGTAACGTCAGGAGCTGTCATGACTGAGCATATGGAGATGGCAGAGGTGACATTGAGATGTGAGGAATGCGTTTCAAACATGACTATTGATCGGGGAGGTGTGTGTGAGACAGTGGGAGAGATGGAGACTGAGGAAGAGAGAAACAAAACAAAGGTCTAGCTGCTTCAGACTTTAAGATAAGACTATCATATTACGACTGTACATCCCATTATAATACTATCTTACAATAGTAATATCATCAAACCATTAAATACTATCACAGTACTGTGCATAATGCTATCATACAATGTACATCATTTAACTATAATACTTACCTTGCACTACACTGTGAAGTTTCCATCATTAAAGTGGTGACTTGCAATCATTCCTGTAAAGAGCTACTTCTAGTAACCCATAAAATGTGGTTTTCTTGTTATACATTAATGTATTTAGGTTGACTGAGTTTACTTAGGTATTGCCATTTTTAGGTTGTCATTTTTTTCCGGTGTGAATCATATTACTGGTGTGATCTTACTACTTTAATAATATCGTACCATTTTACATAATGTCATAGTGCTGTCAAACTATTACACTGTATATTACAATTGTCATTTTGATATACTATAGTGATATACTATATCATTCCAGTATCACAAGATAGTATGACATTAATATGTATAGTTCTAGTGTCATCAGAGTAGCAGTAAAGTGTTACTGCACATTATGATTTTTTTTTTAATTATGTAAGTCTGAAAAAAATATTTTGTTAAATTTTCAGATTATGTAATTCTGAAAAATGCTTTTTTTACTTAATTTGTTTTACATATTAAATTGACAGATTTATTAAGTGAACATTATTATGCTAAACTTGAAATTGTAAGAAAAAAATGATATGTATCATTGTTAAATAAAGAAATAAAATCTATCAGATGAAGTGAGTTTTGATTTGAGATCAAAATGAATGGATACTATTGGTTGTGGGCACATAGTGCAACCTGGGAAGAAACATGGAAGCTGATTGGCCATCGAAACTTCACATGTTAAATAGAACCAGGTGTGCTTGTTTGACTATCAGTGTGCAGAGGGATCTGTGGCCCTGTCCACACGAACGCAGTTATTTTTAAAACCGCAGCTTTTCTATACGGTTTGTCCGTTCATTATCTCCACCTACTGGAAACTTTTTCAGGCTACTGATTGGCCAACATGGCTTTAACGGTTGAGATTATATTGCCACCTGTTGGCTTGGCATGCTCTTGACAGTGCATCATACATGCGTTTGCGTTTTCATGTGGACGGAGATTTTTTTAAAAACGGAGGAAGAAAAAACTTCTGTACATGTACGTGTGGACATGGCCTCTGTTGGCAAAGTGAATGTGCTTCTCCTACCCAAGTTGGTGTTGATACTGGTTATAAAATCAAAGGAGAAAGACTGCTAAAGCATGCACGGATGTAGCCATTGCGTTTGGAGTAAACCACATGCAGAGTTTGTTCAAAGACAGCTGGGAAAAGCCACAACGTGTTCATCAACATTGAGATGCTACTGGTAGGATAAAGATAGGGTGACCAAACGTGCCATTTTCCCAGGACACGTCCTGGCCAGGATTTCTATATTGCCTAAAATATCCAGGTTTTGGCTTTGGTTTCCTGTTTTCATACTTAATGAAGGTAATGATCGTTTGACCAATTACATGCAGACATTGTACATACTCGACCAATCGTGGTGCGTGAGAAGGTGGGATCTACAGAGAACAGTCAAAGTGATGCAAATACGTGTACATATTAGTGTTGGACTTGAAACAGATCGGTGTATGACATCAAAGTACTGTGAGAGCGATTCAAAAGCACAAGAAGCCGTCTGCTCTCTAGAACTCTCACGGTACTTTGTCATACAACAATTGGTCTGCGCAGCACAAACAAAGCCAAAACTTGGATATTTTAGGCAATATAGAAATCCTGGCCAGGACGTGTCCTGGGAAAATGGCATGTTTGGTCACCCTAGATAAAGAGTCATTTCTTTAGTGACCACAGACTTACCAGCTCTTCAAGTTTGACTTCTGGGAAGAATCTCTGCAATTGCTTAGGTTTGATGACTTTATGCACTTTAGCAATTTCTTCCAAGCCATAACAGAGAAGCTCATGTGCTCTTTCTTTGTCCTTGACTCTGACTCTAAGAAGATATTGCTTGGTTTTTACCTTGATGGTCATTCCAGCAACTCCATGCACTATTAGAGTGACATCTTCGCTCCTTAACCTCAACCTTTCTGCAGCCTTGTGGGTTATATACAAACCCATTTCCAAAAAAGTTGGGACACTGTACAAATTGTGAATAAAAACAGAATGCAATGATGTGGATGTTTCAAATTTCAATATTTTATTCAGAATACATTATAGATGACATATCAAATGTTTAAACTGAGAAAATTTATCATTTTAAGGGAAAAATAAGATGATTTTAAATTTCATGGCATCAACACATCTCAAAAAAGTTGGGACAAGGCCATGTTTACCACTGTGTGGCATCCCCTCTTCTTTTTATAACAGTCTGCAAACGTCTGGGAACTGAGGAGACAAGTTGCTCAAGTTTAGGAATAGGAATGTTGTCCCATTCTTGTCTAATACAGGCATCTAGTTGCTCAACTGTCTTAGGTCTTCTTTGTCCCATCTTCCTCTTTATGATGTGCCAAATGTTTTCTATGGGTGAAAGATCTGGCTGGCCATTTCAGTACCCGGATCCTTCTTCTACTCAGCCATGATGTTGTAATTGATGCAGTATGTGGTCTGGCATTGTCATGTTGAAAAATGCAAGGTCTTCCCTGAATGAGACGATGTCTGGATGGGAGCATATGTTGTTCTAGAACTTGGATATACCTTTCAGCACTGATGGTGCCTTCCCAGATGTGTAAGCTGCCCATGCCACACGCACTCATGCAACCCCATACCATCAGAGATGCAGGCTTCTGAACTGAGCGCTGATAACAACTTGGGTTGTCCTTGTCCTCTTTAGTCCGGACGACATGGCGTCCCAGTTTTCCAAAAAGAACTTCAAATTTTGATTCGTCTGATCACAGAACAGTTTTCCACTTTGCCACAGTCCATTTTAAATGAGCTTTGGCCCAGAAAAAATGCCTGCGCTTCTGGATCATGTTTAGATATGGCTTCTTTTTTGACCTATAGAGTTTTAGCCGGCAACGGCGAATGGCACAGTGGATTGTGTTCAACGACAATGTTTTCTGGAAGTATTCCTGAGGCCATGTTGTGATTTCCATTACAGTAGCATTCCTGTATGTGATGCAGTGCCGTCTAAGGGCCCAAAGATCACGGGCATCCAGTATGCCCTTACCAAAAAGTAGTATACTTCAAGTTTATTTTATTAAGTATACTTAAGTAAAGTTCAAGTATATTTAGAACTTTTTTTAAGTATAAGTCAAGTATACTTAAATGTAATTTTAAGTGTATTTCTGAGGAGTACATGAAGCCCATTTCTGAGAAGTACATAAAAAGTAAACTAAAAGCATACTTTCCTATTTTTAGTTTAAAAAGAAGTATACTAATAGCACACTTGAATAAACGTATTTTTCGTAAGGGTGGTTTTCCAGCCTTGACCCTTACGCACAGAGATTGTTCCAGATTCTCTGAATCTTTGGATGATATTATGCACTGTATATGATGATAACTTCAAACTCTTTGCAATTTTTCTGATATTGCTCCACTATTTTTCGCCGCAGCATATGGGGGAATTGGAGATCCTCTGCCCATCTTGACTTCTAAAACACTGCCACTCTGAGAGGCACTTTTTAAACCCAATCATGTTGCCAATTGACCTAATAAGTTGCAAATTGGTCCTCCAGCTGTTCCTTGTATGTACATTTAACTTTTCCGTCCTCTTATTGCTACCTGTCCCAACGTTTTTGGAATGTGTAGCTCTCATGAAATCCAAAATGAGCCAATATTTGGCATGACATTTCAAAATGTCTCACTTTCAACATTTGATATGTTATCTATATTCTATTGTGACTAAAATATAAGTTTATGAGATTTGTAAATTATTCCATTCCTTTTTTACTCACAATTTGTACAGTGTCCCAACTTTTTTGGAATCAGGTTTGTAGTTGGTATCTGATCCAAGGTCTACCAAAGTTCCAATCTTCTGCCCCGAATTGGCTGTAACTTCCACAAGCATCATAATGACAGGTAGTTCTTGTACTCCACTTTCCTTTAAAAGTCCAACTTGGGTTTTTCCAGTGCAAGTCACTGTTGCTGCTTTGTTGGTAAAAGCATTCCTGTATCACTCAGCCATCTCTGGGGAAAGTTCAGCTCAAAACTCCTCTTGCTCTGCTGTTAGCACATTTAGCTTCCTACTATATTTTAGAGACTTTTCCTCACTGCCACTTGTGGATTCTCATCTTGGACAGAGAAAATAATGATGATCAGGTGCATTTTCTTTTCTGCAGTATCTATTCTTGCACAAGAATGTGGCTCTGCAGTTGGTGTCACCTTCATGACATCCAATGCACTTTTTACATGCCCCAATCAGAGCAGAGCAGCTTTCTTTTCAGCTAGCTTTAACTCCTTAAACTTTGTACAGAAGAAAATCTTGTCTTTATGATTTACAGCTCCACACACAGTACACCCACCATCAGAACCTTTCTTTATGGTTCTTGTAGATGCATGCCTCCTTTCAAATCTATTTTCTGATTTATCTTGTCTTTTCACCTTGTCTGTAATTCTGAACTGTTCAAATTTCTCAAGAACGTCTTCCTGTATCTTTAAAAACTTCAACAGGAGGTCAAAGTGATTCTCTGGAGTTACACCATTATCAGGGTCAATCATGAAGACAAGCCAGTCCCTCTTTAAAAATTCAGGCAGTTTACTCTCAATTGACTTGATTAAGACAGGGTTCTTTATTGCATTAGTGTTTCCAAGATCTGTCAGGTCAGATAGACCTTTTCAACAGTCTGGATCAAGTCTATCACTTTTCTGAGTTGATGGCCCTTTACAGCAGGAATTCTTTCCAGTTCTTCATAATTTTTATGGAGATCGTTACCTTGTTGCCATATTGATTTTCCAGCACTCTAAACACATCCTCAGCAGTGCTATAACTTGACAGCCTCAGGTCCTTAACAATTCTGTCATCCAAGCTATCCAGGAGCTGGATTTTCTTGACCTCTGCTGATCCAGTTGGTTCTCCTTGTTTCTGCAAACTTTCCCAATCCTTCTTCCAACAGAAGAAATCTTTCTTGATACCACTAAATTTAGGCAAACTAGTTGGTTTTATTCTCACAACTGGTGTAATCGGCATTGGAGAGCTGTGTTTGGGTCTATAGGACTTGCAAATTGAGAACTTCTTTCAGCATTACGTGCACTAATAAACTCACTGTTTCTTGAAACTAGTCCATTATTCCATACTTTTAACTGCCTTACTCTGCTCTCAAAGTCCTTTTTCTCTGATATAGGAATCCATCGCGCCCAGCTGGATAGAGTTTTGACTGCTCTGCTCACGAACCTTTCTAAGTGAATTAGTTGAACTTCATATCCTTCACAACTGACACCAGTAACAGGTAGTGAAGCAGAATGGTCACAAGCTTTCTCAGCTTCCTGGACTGCAGCAGTTAATTCCTCTTGACCATATCACTGCCAAAAGTTAATTTGGACAGTTTTTCGTACCTCTTCGAGCTTTGACTCACAGTCACTAACAGTCTTCTCAATATCTGTTGCCTGTTGCATTTCAAGCTCCACTTTCTCATCACTCTTTGTGTTAGCAAATAATCCCATCTTAAAGTCATAATTTGCATAAAAAGTGCTCTTGCACTAGAAGAGAGTTTCTGGAATTCCTTCCTGAGTTCAGATTCAGTCATTTAACTAGATTCTCGAATGAGAAGGTTTGCTTACTTGGTAAAACACATCTTTGCAGTGGTTCTCTCTCTCTCTTAAGTTGGTCCACTGTTTTCTCCAAGGCTTCTTCTGCCATCTTATTTCAGATCTTGGGAACACTGGTGCAATAAAGAACCCTCTATTGAGAGTAAACTGCCTGAATTTGTAAAGAGGGACTGGCTTGTCTTCATGATTGACCCTGATAATGGTGTAACTCCAGAGTACCGTGCGTGGAGCTGTAAATCATAAAGACAAGATTTTCTTCTGTACGAAGTTTAAGGAGTTGAAGCTAGTTGAAAAGAAAGCTGCTCTGATAAGGATTGGGGCATGTAAAAGGTACATTGGATGTCATGAGGCATGACACCAACTGCAGAGGCACATTCTTGTGCAAGAATAGAGACTGCAGAAAAGAAAATGCACCTGATCATCATTATTTTCTCTGTCCAAGACGAGAATCCACAAGTGGCAGTGGGGAAAAGTCTCTAAAGGATAGTATGAAGGTATGAATGTGCTAACAGAAGAGCAAGAGGATTTTTTAGCTAAACTTTCCCCAGAGCTGGCTGAGCGATGCAGGATTGCTTTTACCAACAAAGCAGCAACAGTGACTTGCACTGGAAAAACCCACATTGGACTTTTAAAGGAAAGTGGAGTACAAGAACAACCTGTCATTATGATGCTTATGGAAGTTACAGCCAATGCGGGACAGAAGATTGGAACTTCGGTAGACCTTGCATCAGATACCAACTATATAACCCACAAGGCTGCAGAAAGGTTGAGGTTAAGGAGTGAAGATGTCACTCTGTGCATGGAGTTGCTAGAATGACCATCAAGGTAAAAACCAAGCAGTATCTTCTTAGAGTCAGAGTCAAGGACAAAGAAAGAGCGCATGAGCTTCTCTGTTATGGCTTGGAAGAAATTGCTAAAGTGCATAAAGTCATCAAACCTAAGCAATTGCAGAGATTCTTCCCAGAAGTCAAACTTGAAGAGCTGGTAAGACCTAAAGAAATTGAACTTCTTATTAGCCACCGAGAAGCGAGATTAGCCCCACAAAGAGTAAAGGTTGTGGAGGATCTTGTCTTATGGGACAGTCCTTTGGGAAAGACAGTAGGCGGAGCTCATCCAGACTTATTTGAAGAAATCAATGTAGCTACATATGAGTCCAAAACACATTTTGCTCGCTCAATGAGAACAGCTGCAGTAAAATATGAAAAGACAGCGGAGGAACCTGAAATGCAAGTGATGTCTAAGTCAGTCCAACTACTTCAGGGAGCCAGAGCTGAGACATTTATTACAGCTGCTAGCAACCGTGAGTTCTTGGAATGGTGGAAATGGAATAGCACCGGGGCAGCTTGTGAACCGATGTGTGGAGCCTGTTGCTGTGGAATCTGTTGGTGGTAAGGAGATAACACTACCAGAGGAAAGAGAACTTAAAAAAGATTATAAAAGAGGGTCTTACCTATGTAGAGGAAGATGTGCACAGCAAGTCTCCTCATTGACATTCAAAATACCCCTGGACTGAAGATCCAGCTTCCTTCCTAATAATAGAAGTGGAGTAGAGGCAACATTTCTGAGAACAGAAAAGCAGCTCAAGAGGGAGTTGACAGTTGACAATTTGACAGAGTGGCAAGTTGCTTATGCAGCTCAAATTCATGAAATGGTGGAGCGAGGAGCAGCAATCAAGCTCACTGAGGATATTATTAATTGTTGGAATGGACCTGTGTGGTATGTGAGTTACCTGATTGCACCAAATCCTCACTCAGTTACTAATCCAGTGTGCCTGGTATGGAATAGCAGTCAGAAATTTAAAGGAGTGAGTATGATCTTCTTTGGAAAGCCCAGATGTTCTTAATCCGATCAGAGCTGTCCTTCTAAGGTTTAGGAGAGGAGTTTATGCTGTCCTAGGAGATATCAGGAATATGTGGCTGGTGGAGAGAGAAATGCATCAACATAGGTTCCTGTGGAGAGATGATCAGAGTGAGGAAATAGGAGAGTATCACTAGAGTTAAAAAGCAGATAGTTATGTAGATGATATTTTAACATCCCACAATGATCAGGAAAAGCTGGATAAAATAAGCGAAGGTATTGAGGACATCCTAAGAGCTGGAGGGTTTTCCTTGAAGCACTGGGTTTGGTCAGAACAAAGTTGGAACCCTATTGATGGTGAGTCAGTAAAGTCAGCAGCAAAAGAGCAGAGGAAGATAAACTCTACATCATAACCTCTATTAATTTTTCCAAGCAGAAAAAGAAAATGAGAGAATTGAAGAGGAGGTTAGGGCCAAGACTCCTAATCCTCTGACTAGAAGAGAACTATTGAGTCAGGTGACGGGGCTGTATGATCCAATTGGCCTGGTCACATCTGTCAAGCTAAAAGGGGGTATCCTTGTACGAAAGGCATTTCAAGAAGCAGGATGTGGAAACTTGACCAAAGATAAATGGGATAAACCACTGTCAGAAAGCCTCAGAGAAGAAGCCATTAAATAGTTTGAAGAGTAAGTTCAGCTTGGAAAGATAAAGTTCCTTAAAGGTTTAACACCTGCAGGCTGGAAAGGAAAACTGCTGGCAAATACATTCTCTGATGGAAGGGATAAGACCTGGTGGACAGCCAAACAGTGTTGGGAGCTATTCAGTGGGCTAGCTATGGCTACCAGTCCTTCTTTGCAAATAGAATTGGAGAGATCCAGAGAACTATGCCTCTTAAAGACTGGTGGTGGATCCCAGGTGACTTAAACATTGCAGATATTATCACAAGGGGAGATAGTCCAAAAGACCTCAGAGAAGATTCTGCATGGCAGAGAGGGCCAGTGTTTCTTAAGTGACCAGTAGAGGATTGGCCAGTGAAGTCAGCTGCTGAGATTGCAACTTCTGCAAGAGAGAGTATTAACAAACTCCAGAAAAAAACATTCTCTGCAGTATTAACCAGATGTATGGCCAAGGAAAAACAAGATGCAGTCCCCCTTGAGAAATTTAAAGTGGGAGCTCATGAGGATAGAGAAAAATCTGAGTTAAATCACCTCACTGTAGACTCTGGCACCTCTGCAAATGAAAAGGAAAGGCGGAAGGATGTTTCATAAGGAAGGATGTTTGATGGCTTAATAGCAAGTAAGTTGCTTAATGTTGAAAAATTCAGCAGCTTGTCCAGACTGGTCAGAGCTACTGCTTGGGTGCGTCGAGTGGTCAAGAAATGCCTGAAGATAAGAACTAAGACCTCTGGTTCATCAAAGTGGGAGGTGAAGTCTTTGGAGAGAATATTCAAGGAAGCTATCTTGACAGTAAGTGAACAGGAGGATGCTCTTGAAGATTTATTTCTAGCAGCCCAGGAGAATATAGTCTTTACTGATACTACCCTCAGTAGGTTGGCAGTGTACAGGTACGAAATTTCTGGACTGTTAGTTTGTGTAGGAAGAATTAAAATCTTCAATGAGGACAAAACTGCAGTTCCAATCTTACCATATAATGCATATGTGTCTACACCAGAGATGGGCACTCGAGTTACTGACTCGGACTCAAGTCACATTTTTATAGACTTCAGACATGACTCAGACTCGAACTGAAATGACTCCAGACTTGATTCGACTTGAAGAAAAGGACTCATGAATATTTTAAAAGCAACTCGTGTATTTTATCCTTAAATACCTATATAACTGAGTTTCAAAAGGTGGAGCGCATCCACACCCCAGCATCCATCTGGACCGCAAGCCGTAATACAGCACCATTTTAAGTGAGCAGCGCATCAAAACAGTGGAGCGGATCACATAAGCTCTTAGGGTCGTTTATGGTAAAAATCTTTCAGTGCTGTATCATCTAGTATTTTTTTAAAAGCCAAACACGCTTTATTCAAACCCTATTCAGCTACATGTGCTTTCTCTCTCTCTCTCTCTACGGACACGTGCCAGTGACAAGTTTAGAGATCCGGATGACGTGGTTATTTTAACAACAACAACAGAAACAACAAAACACAGCAGAAAAAGAATTGCTGCAAATATAGTTAATTTTTATACCATCTATTTATCTATCTATAACCTATGCCACTGACTGTTCAAACCTGATGTGAAAAGACGTTTCGGATCTACATTCAGCATTATTAATCCATAGGCTAAGAAGATTTCAAAAGAATCATGTAATTATAATTGGAAAAATTGTTGTTAGATGGCTAGGGCTATCAAAAGCTATCCATACTGATATTGTCAGTGATCAATCAACAGAAGGATTTCTGCTGGCATACCAAAGATTTACAGCTTTAAGGGGACATCCAAGGAAATTGTGGTCAGACTCAGGGTCAAATTTTATAGGGGCCAAGTCTGTTCTTGAAGATCTTCACAAGTTCCTAGAACGACAAGACAAGGTAAAGTTAGAAACTAATGCAGCCAAGTATAGCACAGAGTGGTCTTTGAAAATTCATCCTGCAGATTCACCTAACAGAAATGGAGAAATTTGTTCAATGAATGACCTATCGATGCAAGGACACAAAGTTGGGAAGACTGCGTGGAATACGTAAGTCCAGACTCTCTTCTTCTGGGACATATTGGGAAAAGAGGAGATCAAGGAAGTTTCTAATTTGAAGGTTATCCGTACAAAAGACTAAGATTCATCCAGGAAGAAGTCAACAAGTTCTGGAGAAGATGGTGTCAGCTGGCAGGTCCTAACCTGTTTGTAAGAAACAAGTGGCATACTAAAGAATGTAATGTTGCTGTGGGAGATGTGGAATGGTTGAAAAAATGATATGCATCATTGTTAAATAAAGAAAAAATATCTATCAAATGATCAGGTGTTAAATTTGAAATTTGAAATTGTAAGAAAATAAATGATATGCATCATTGTTAAATAAAGAAAAAAAAATCTATTAGATGAAATGAGTTTTGATGTGAAATCAAAATGAATGGATACTATTGGTTGTTGGCACATAGTGCAACCTAGAAGAAACAAGGAAGCTGATTGGCCATCGAAACTTCACATGTTAAATAGAACCAGGTGTGCTTGTTTGATTTTCAGTGTGCAGAGGGATCTCTGTTGGCAAAGTGAATGTGCTTCTCCTACCAAAGTTGGTGTTGATACTGGTTATAAAACCAAAGGAGAAAGATTGCTAAAGCATGCACGGATGTAGCCACTGAGTTTGGAGTAAACCACATGCTGAGTTTGTTCAAAGAAAGCTGGGAAAAGCCACAATGTGTTCATCAACTTTGATTGTTTGATTTGACTGTTTAAAAGACCAATTGTGAATTTCTTGCAAGTTGTTTGTTAATGCTAGCGTGTTTAGCATCTAATATGCTAACTGGCCATGTGCAGTAAATGCATTTGATTTAGTGTTGTTGTCGAACCGCTATGTACTGTATTCTGTGATCTGTGAGTATTCTAGTAACATTGGTTGTAGTTTAAATGAGTTAAACATCCTTAAATGACCGCATTAATGTGTGTACTGACTCTATGGGTTATTAAGCTAGCATTTCAGCTAAGCATCTGAATTGAACTGAAAATAAGCAAAGGAAGATCAAGTTGTTGCTGAAAGATTTTCAATAAATTGCTTTGATGTTGTAAAGTTGATTGAAGCCTTTTTCAAGTTTGGGCAGACATTGAGGCTGAGAAGAATCCTTCAATAACTTGGCAAACATACTGTTCAAAAGTTTGGAGTGGTAACATTTTTATTGTTTTTGAAAAAAGCCTCTTATGCTCAATTGATTAAATAGTATTATTGTGAAATATAACTGAAATGTGAAAGTTTTCTATTTTCTTATCGTAAAATATAATTTGTAACGTCATCCTTCAGAAATCATTCTGCAGTAATCTGCTGTTTTGCTGCTCTAATATTTCTTATTATTATCAATGTTGAAAACAGTTGTGCTGCTTATAATTTGAGGACACCATGATACATTTTATTTTCAGGATTATTTGATCAATAGAAAGTTTAAAAACAGTTTCTAACGGTTTTCAGTGACTCAACATGATGTTGCCTTTTGTCCTTCATGTGCCCTTTAAACAAGGTATGTAAACAAACGATTAAAGTCTGCAAAGTTCCCACGATTCCATGCATACCTGAGACACGCACAGAACTTCCCCCATTAGCATATCTGGCATACCTGAGTCTGACAGCAAACCCAGCCAGCCTACACACGAGAGAGCAAAGCAATCTCACTGAGAACCACACCTGCTCTTAATGCACTTAAAATAACAGTACCACCCCTCACAGTTTCTTTTAATACATATCTGAAGAAACCTAAAATTTACAATGCAAAAACACTTCAAATCTGCTCAAAATAAGAAAATCCAAAAAGATTGAATAAATATGGTGATTTGCTTTTTTTTAACAGCTTTATTCGTTACAGAAAGTTACAATGTTGTTTTTTTTTTTTTCTTTTTTTTTCTTTTTTTTTTTTTGGAAGTTTGATGCAATGGCAGGTAATTCCCTACAAATTAACTCCTGTCATAATGTTCTACCGACGCATGATGAGAATTGTTCCATTCACAAATGTGGAAAAACAGCAATCACAACATTTCTGAGCTCAAAGGGATCCACCCACTGCGTTTATGTGACTCTGAACCACACAGTGACGTTTAGCTCAGAAGTTATTTGAGGAAGACGAGGTGACTCACCTGCACTGGATTCCACCTGGACGGTAAGTCTTCACTGCCATTTCCCTGAAACACAGTGTGCCATTAGGATTTCGTACATCTCAGCAAACTTTCAAAAACTCAAGCCTTCGAAAAGTGCATGAGGTCAAGCGCAAAAACTGTAAACAGGTGAGTACTGAGACAGCAAATTTATGAATTATGCTTTTTGGGGGACAAAAAAAAATAAAAAAATTAAAGTCTGAATGGAATTCTTAGTAATGTAACTATGTCTCAGATGTTTCTCCTAAAAGAAGAAATCAAAGAAATTTCTATTTTTAAGAAGAAATCCAAATAGACATGAGACATATAGTTTGAGTACAGAGCTATAAAGTTTGTGGATGACATTTTGATGTCAAGTATTTGATTTCAGATTGAAAACCTTTAACATGAAAATAGATTTTAGTGTCTTGGCAAATCTGAGCACAGCTTGAGTTCCTGTTGCGATCTCGTCTGAAACTCTAAAGAGACATGTGAGAATAGGCTCTTTTTAACAAGAAAAAGAATCTGGGAAGTGGGCTTTCTATTTAATATCATTGCGGTCACATGTTACAATTGAGATATGAAATAATTATCACATTTTTCATTAAAATGTCTTTATGTTGCAGAGCCAATACAGTCAACTGAAGTGTTTGAAATATATATAACATTACTTTAATGTGATAACATAATTACAGTATATTTGTTACAATGTAACAGTTAATATGGAAAACACTTGTATACGTATATATATATATATATATATATATATATATATATATATTATATATATATATATATATATATATATATATATTTTTTTTTTTTTTAATGATTCTTAAATATTGCATATTTATTCTGTATGAATGTTGAACCAATAATCAACTGATCAAAACATATTGTAATCTTTCTGGACAAATGTAAGCTAACCTGACCACATTTACTTTATTCTCAGGTGATCAGCAAGTGAATACTGTCAGTTGAAATTTCCATTACGAGAAGATCTATTTAGTATTTCCCATGATGGCAGGTAATACAAACATCTAAAAAAAAAAAAACTGGGAAAATTATTAAAGATAATAAAATGTAACAAGAAAATTAATTTGGTATAAAATAATGTATCATATACAAATCACACTTGATGTTTCCTTAATGGGAATTCTTGAAATGCAAATGCAAATTAAATGCAAAATAACAAACAAATTGCTCTGCGGATAAAGGTGTGCTAGGTAAATGATGCATTTATTTTATGTTCCCTTTGGGTTTCCTCTTATTGTAGAACATGGTAAACCTTGCACTGGGTCAGAAGCCAACTTTTGCATGAATGGAGGAACATGCTTTAAAATACTCTCTGTGTCTACTCCCACATGTGTGTAAGTATCTTCACAAACAGAATATCTATTGTGTTGCCATTTACATTTTAACATACCTATGAAATGCTTTGCTTGAAACCCTGTCCCGTCCTGTAGCTGCAGTGCGAGCTATGAGGGCAGCAGATGTGAGCAGTTCCAGCTGTTCAGTTTCTTACCAAACAGTGAGGAGAAGGGCATGATCACTGCTGTGGTCATCATCGCCCTCCTCATCCTAGTGGTGCTCGGTGTGGTCATCTACTACATCTGCAAGTGAGTCACGTGGGCTTTTGACGATGAAGCTTTGGATTCAATACCAGTTTTATTAACATTTTACAGAGACATGTGGTGGATTACCACAGAAAACGTTTTAACTCGTCTCTCGGATAATAAAAAAGAACTGTCTACTGTAACGCATTTACAACTGGAAGTCGATATAATTAAGTAATAGCCTATCACAAGAGCAAGATTACTAATGCAAAGCAGGCATGAGGCTGTGAGGTAATCACAGCCCTGCTTAACTATAAATACTTGCTTTTTCCCCCACATTATTTTAACGTAAAAAAGCTTGGATTTGCAACTTGAATGTGCAAGACTACCGGTGTCATTCTCTTCCAGTTATTTTAGCTGTACAAAAACAGCATGTTATGCTGCTTTATATTACAAACAATTTGTTATCATACAATTTAAATGTAAGCTATTATATTAACCGTTTACCGCACTTAGTTATGAAATGATGAAATGGAAGTCTCACACATTCACATTAAATAGCTTACTTCTGTGTAGCAAAGTAAGCAGGATACAACATTTCTGTAAACAATTAATGTTAATATTGAATAACTTTTGGGCACAATTATACAAGTTGCTTGAGATGTTTTTCCTCCGTGAATGCATTTTGTTCCAAATGAAGTAACAGCATTTTTTTATGAATCATTTTTTGAACAAATCTTTTGAGTGAATAATTTAGCGTCACTTGTGACGGAAGTGAATATGGACATTTGTGAGCTTCAAAATAATCACTGTTTCACAAATAAAGCCACAAGAAGTAAACAATATAAGAGCTCTTATAATATTATAATAGTAAGCCTACATTTGGAATTTTAAATCCTTCAAAGATTGGTACAATTTACTTTCTTTGTAGGCTAATCCTAACCTTTTTTTAAGATAAAAAATGCCATTGACACACAAGAATGTGCTTAACTTGAACCCAGACTATTCTTTTAAAGATTATTGATTTATCGATTAATATCAACTTATGATATGTTAACATATTTTATGTCATCTTTAAGAACCTCAAACAGTCCCCCAACAGTTCTGGTCAATTATAAATTCTCTTTTCTGTTTTAACAATTTTTTTTTTTTTTTTCCCAGAATAAAGAGAAACGCCCGGAGTCAACCAAAACCTGTGGAGTACTGGAGAGTCAAATCAAGCAGTCATCCGGTGTGACTCTACTTTTGAAACAGATGCATGTGAACTCGACATTGATGTTTGAAAGAGGCTTTGATGTTGTGGGCAACTCCATTATGATTGATGACAACTTTACCTTGTAACATCGCCCCCTTGTGGAGGTCTTGGACTCAATGTGAAAATGTCAATTGCACAGTAGCTCAACTTGCCAGCTACTCTCAAAAAATCTTTCTTAATGTTCATGGATTTTGTAAATAGCTCTGTCAATTAAAACGCCTTAGTTTAAATATGTAAAAAGGATGCAGATTCTTTATAAGCAAACTGCTACCATATCAGATTCTCAATGGAAAGCAATACATTTCAAAATGAGCATCCTTAGCATAGATTTGAATTTTAATTAGATATAGAAGAGTTAATAATATATAATGGTCACGTGCCATGTACATACATTTTTACACTGTGTTGTTTTTGTTTTGGCTGAAACTTTGATTATACTCTTATTTCTTTTTTATTTCTACTGGATTACTGGAATTACTTTGCATGGTTGAAATGTTTTACCATTAAATGTAAGTAACAACAACATGCTCAATCATTAATACACACCAACATAAACATAAACATCATTTCCCTAATCATTTGGAATCATTTTATAAAATATATTGGCACCATATTTAAAGAAAATATCTCAAACCTTTTCAAAATCAAACATTTGTTCACGTCATATACAGTAAGCGTGTTACTATTTCTGCTGTATGTGTACTGTTTACAATATGCATGCTTTCTGTATGTGTAATACCTAGATGCAATACTGTTTGTGTCTTAAATGTGCATTATACAACAGAGCACACTTCATGCATAATGTATCCCACAATGCAATGTGATTCCAGTGAGATGATTGAAGCAGATGTATAAATATTAAATAAAGTTTTACCAGTGTTTTCTTCTCACTATTAATTCTGACTGTCAAAAGTTTTAAATATTTAGATAAACTTCAATAAAAAATAATAATAATAATGGTTTGAGTATCCATCTCTAAAATGCTTCATTAAAAAAAAAGACACAAAAAATGAATGAATCAGGGTGAATTCAGTTACTGTTGAGCATTTCAGGATAAAACATTTATAAACCTTTTTATATCAATTTTATTTTAACTATCATCAATGGCCTGCAGAGGGCAGCAGAGGAGTGCTGACGGTGATCAAATACTCTCAACAGCCAATCAGCATCGCGAGAGAGACAGTCTGCGCAGTCACACACTCTGAATGACGTCACATCACGAACGTTCTAAATTCCACGTTGTGACGTCAGAAACAGAACCGAGTCTGTAAGCAGGTGAAACTCGCTGGTGCACTGATCGCTCTGATTGATAGACTTTTCTCTTCCTAACTTCACACTGGGATCTGAAGAAAAATGCCACCACTGTGTCTTACACCTCCACTCACCACAGTGCCTGATGAAGCAACCATTCTGAAACGAGATGATGAAGATCTTCAAACTGCAGCGAAGACCATCAAACAACTGTGAAGACCAACATGCAGCAGTGTGGTTCCTCAAATCTTGCCCTGGAGTTTAGCTACAACCCAGATCAAACACAACGGAACGAGCTAATCAAGGTCTTCAGGATCACTAGCAAAATCACAGGTAAGTAAAGTGAGTTTGATCAGGTTAAGAGCTAAAATCCGCAGGGCACCAGCTCTCCAGGACCGTATTTCAGGAGCCCTGGTGAAGACCATCAAACAACTGTAAAGACCATCAAAGAACATTAAAGACATCAAACAACTTTGAAGACCATCAAACAACTGTAAAGACCATCAAACAACTTTAAAGACCATCAAACAATTGTGAAGACCAACATACATTAGTGAAGACCACCAAACTGTAAAGACCATCAAACAACTGTGAAGACCATCAAACAATTGTGAAGACCACCAAACTGTAACGACCATCAAACAACTGTGAAGACCATCAAACAACTGTGAAGACCATCAAACAACTGTGAAGACCATTAAACAACTGTGAAGACCAACAGAAGACCAAGAAGTTGAGAGGGTGAAGAGGGTCTCTGTGTTCAGCTTCTCGTGGGATGGCTGTCTTGGACGGTGCTGGGTGGGGTGTGTGGTGTCTCTCCACACCATCTCTATGGGAATGACCTGAGGCGTCAGGTGGTTTGGTGCCCTCACTTCCCTCAGCACCTTTGACCAGGTGAAGCACTCTTACCATAGCGGAATGCTGCTTTATATCTCTCACTGACAGTGAAGATCAATAGTGACGCAACGCTCGGTGGGTGTCGGATGGGGTCCAGTTCAGCTTCTCGCGGGTTGCTGACACGAGTCCAACATAAGACCCTCTTTCTGGTTGTGATGAGTTGAACGTGGGGAAAGATGAAAAAGGTTAGTAGATTTGCGTGCTTATGTACTATTCTATGTTTTTTATAGTATAGCCTAAATAGTGTGATTCGTTTTTATATGCACTTAATTAACTGTAAAAACAAAGTGTGGAACTGTCACAGCTTTGATTATGGGTTTTTTAAAGTATGATCATGATTATGAGTATGATAATGATAATGATAACAGTATTGGGTAAAAAAACTAATTTTCATGCCTCAAAAGTCTACATACAGTAGTGCACATTGCCTGTTTAAGGGTTAAAGAAAAATGTGTCCGCCGGGAATGATGTTGGGAGGGAGTAATAACAACAACAACAACAAAAAAGTAATAATAACAAAAATAACAACTACAAAAATAATAATAATAAAATACAACAAAAATATAACAATAATAGCAAAAATAGGAAGTAATAATATATGAAATAAAAATAATAAAAATAACAATAACAAAAATAACAATAACATGATAATAACAACAAAAATAATAATAACAAATATACAAATAATAATAATAATTACAAAAATAGGAAGCAATAATATAAAATAATAACAACAATGACAAAATAACAACAAAAATAATAACAAAAATTGAATAAAAATATATGAAATAATATCAAAAATAACAACAAAAATAGTAACAACAAACATGATAATAAAAAACAAAAATAATAACAAAAATACAATAAAAATATATGAAATAATATCAAAAATAACAACAAAAATAGTAACAACAAACATGATAATAAAAAACAAAAATAATAACAAAAATAACATCATCAAGAAATAACAACAAAAATAATAATAAATAATATAACAAATGACAAAAATAATAACAAAAATTACAACAACAAAAATAGCAAAAAGCGCAAGAAAATTAACAAAAAAACTGAATAACTAACGAAAATACAAATATACAAGAAAAAAGTAAAACAAAAACAATGATAAAAATAAAAGGACGACAAAAATGGAAATACTACAGGAATAAAAATAATAATAGAAATGAAAATAAACAACAAAAACAGTAATAATAACAACAAAAATACTTGAATTATTTTATTTTACATCACAAATTTAAATATTTATATAAAAAACAAAAATAACAAAAATTCAACAACAGAATAGCAGCAATTATAACAACAGCAAATGCTTTAAATGATTTAACTGCTATATCAGTTGATCATACACTTTTTATACGATGAATTATCAAACTTAAACTATATAATCCAACATAAGACAACTAATGAGGAAATATAAAAATATAATTACATTATAATATAAAATGATATGATGTGAAATGATGATAAAATAATAAAAATCTAAAATTAATATGAATTTAATAAGTCATATTTAAGAAAACATAAATAATCCATTGCTTATTTTTATGCACTATTTACCTCATGAAAATAATTTTGACTATAAATTAGACTACTTGTAAATTAGTAATACAGAGATTGAATGAATTTAATTGAAATGCTCTGCTTTTTCTACTAATAAAGTTATTAAATTATTACGACTGCCATCTTGTGGTGATTACTATACATGACATTTGTGTTCTGTATGTATATGTGTGTGTGTGTGTGTGTGTGTGAAATAATTTCTATTACATAATTCCTGTAGGATGACAAATATATTTTTTATTTGTTCAAATTTGAATGAATGTGTATTATTATTATTATTAGGTACAGTATGTTTTTCACCATTTGTAATCATGTTTTGACTTTATTCAATTCACTTAAGTATTCCAGCGGTGTGAAATACATTTTAAAAAAGCACAAATATTACATAAAGACTTTAAATTAATATGAGGTTATGAAAGAATTACAGTATATTGTTTAAAACAGATTTGGGGAACTGCTGTCACTGCTTCTCAACTACACTTTAATAATTAATATGATATATCACCAAACTGAGTTCAACGTATTGTGAGCATGACATGGTGAACGTAAGAGAAAAATTAAAAGATCAGATTAAGAGCCCTTCACAGAGGTTTCCATGATCCATTTTTATTTATTCAACATATTCGACACTTCCTATTTGTATAAAAGCTATCAAAATGAGCACCTGGCACAAATGTTGAATTAAAACTGAGGACATGAACACACCTCAGCACTGTTAACAAAGAAGCGTCCTGATGTTTACCACAAATCTCTTAAAATGGCTACAAAAAGATCACAGCAGTGTTTATGAATCAAGCGGATACACGTTCTTCATCCCTGGCCTTGTCGAATTCCTGTGCGATCTTCAGCGCGGTGGTATTGAGCCCCACTGACTGCATGTTAGTGATGATGGTCACCACCACCCCCTGTGGAGGAGTGTGTCCGCTCTCTCTGGGTAACACCAGCAGGACGCTACTGGCCCCCACAGCGCCCCCTGTGTGCGAGACGTAATGTCTGCGGCTGCGGCACTGCCCGTATTTTTGCTGCTTCTCCACCACCAGCCAGCCCTGGGCATACAGTCCGTCTTTGTCCCACGACGCCTCTGTTTTGTCCACCGGTGCCCATATGGCTTTGGCCGTGTGGGGTTTGAGGAAGCCAGGAAGCAGCCCTTCTGTGTTCTTCAGTTCGGCCATCTGATAGCTGTAGAGCAGAGCGTTACCGAACAGCAGAAGGTCACCCACAGTGGAGAGAAATCCACCTCCAGCCCATTTGTACGAATTGTCCACATAGGGGCAGTTCACAACACGACCCTTTTTATTGACGTGGTAGAACCTGCAGGAAACAGGGAAGATGTTAAACAGGTAAATGATAAATAAGTGTGTTTAAGACAAAAAGAAAAAAGTTTCAATTGCATGGTGTAATCATATGAAACCATAATGATAATAACTAATGTTATTAAAAAAATGTCATGATAAAAATGATAAAATATGATAAAAAATGTCATGTGGTGTAACCAAGTAAAAAATAATACCATATTTTCTTCACACCTTAAATGTGTGAATGTACTATGTATTCTTTTAAAATATATGTTTACATTTATAATGAATTATTAATCATAGCATTTTTGGTAAGTCACGCCAGATGACATTTTACAGCCTGAACTTTACATAACTTTTATATAACTTTACAGCCTGAAAATTATGGCAATTAGGTCTTGCCATAAAAAGGTAAAAATATCTGATATTTTAAGAGTCTTACAGACCTTGACACACAGTCTTTAGGGATTCTCTTTGATATCATTTCCTGTTTTATGTTTTTCTTTCCCTGCATGTCGGTTGCTCCGCATCAGACCACAATTTCACATTATTTATAAAATTATCTATTAATATCTTTAATTTTTTTACTTTCAGTTTTTTAGTAAAAAATTTAATTTTGATGTGCTTTTGTCATTTGTTTACTAGTTGTTTTTAAATTTCTAATATTACTAGCTTTCTTTTTTATTTCAGTTCTCGTTTTAGTAATTTAATTAATCAGCTTCAACATATTTCAGTAAGGCAACATTTCTAATTTTCTCATT